>NC_056746.1:1154942549-1155046545 GCF_019279795.1 Protopterus annectens
CCTCTTCCTTTTCTCCTGTCCCTGCCCTTTTTTCCTTGCTCTCTTTTCCCCTCTAAAAAAACGGTGTAAAATTTTCTCTTTTGTTCCCCTTCCCCTTTCCCTGTTTTAGGCCCCCCTTCCCTTGTTTTCCCCCTTCTCCTCTTTTTTTGACTGGTCTCTTTTTCTCCGTGGGCCCTCCTCAGCACCCCGTTCTTCACACTCCTCTCTCCCCCCTTTCTTTCCTCTTCTTTTTCCTTTTTCTGGTCCTCCCTTTTTGCCCCTCTCCCTTTCTCCTCTTTTTTTGGTCCTCTCTTCTTATTGTCAGTTTTCCCCCTTCCCTTTGTCCCCAGCTTTTTCTGACCAAGCCCTTGGTTTTCTTCCTTGTCTTTATGGGGATTCTCTTTTTTCCTTCTCCTCTCTTTTTTTTTGGGTCCTTGCTCTTTCTTTCCCTTGTGTCCTATCCTCGTTCCCCCTTCTTAGTTTACCCAGACCCTTTAGCCATTCTCCTGTCCTGGATGTTGTTGTTTTTTATGGAATCTTTTTCTCCTGACATTCCCCCTGCTCCCCCGGGCTTTCTCCCCTTTCTTTCTCCACTCTCCCCTTCCCCCCCCGGGCCGGGTCCCTGTCCCCCTGGACTTCCCCTTTCTTTTTCACCTCTGCAACTCTTGCCATTAGAGCTTTTTTTCTTTCACTCTGCCCAGCAACTTTATGGAACTCCTTCTTCTCCTTTTCCTTTTTCTCTTACACTTGTTTCTCCTTTCCTAACCCCTTAAATTTCTTTCCCCTCTTGCGGGAGCAGCCCGGTTCTGTTTCGTTTTCCAGACCTTGCCAGACCATGTCTTCTATTGGACCCACCTTGAACTGCCTTTGTTTTGTCTCTTTGATCTTTTCGGGTTCTTTTCCCAAATTGTTCTATAGGCCCCTCAAGCACGGGTCCTTTCCGGCCCCTCAAGACCAGCTCAGAAAAGACCTAAGCAGACCCCCAGATGGCAGCCCCTGCAGAGATCTCAATGGGGGTCCTCCCCCCTTCTTTTCCCCCACAAAAATCCAATTTTCCCCTCCCCCCTTATCTCTGCTCCCTTTTTTCCCTCTCCCCCCCATGAAAAAACGGGTTTATCACCCTGATGGGGCTCTCAACATAGTGTTCAGGGATACAAATTTTATTTCCACTCTACCTAAAGGGTTCCCTCTTCCTCCCAGGGGACAGGGCCAAAACCAAGTCTTCCCCTGCTCTTACTGCCTGTTCCTGCAAAAAATGGTCTTTCTTTTTCACTGTTCAGTCCATTTGGGTTTTTTGCTTTAGCCCTCAGTCCTGATTAAAAAAGTCCCTGTCTTGTTCCTTTTTCCTCCGGGGGTTCTGTGTTTGTTTTTTTTCTTCTTGCTCAGCCGACTCCTAAAATTTTTTCAAGTTTCAGAACCTCTTCAACCCCTCCCGTTGAAACTTTCTTGCTCCTTCCCAAAGTCTTTTTAAAATTTTTAAATTTTGGGAAAGCCCTCTAAAGATTTTCATTTACTTTTTCCTTTCCTGGCCCCTGACCACGATGTACCTTGCTGTCAGTTTTTGCTTTATTTAACCCCCTTTTGGTATTTTTCTTCTAAATATTTCTGTTCTCTGTTTTTTCCAGAAATGTTGCCGTTCCACCCCTCTTTGGGTCCCCAAAAACTCCCTTTCGCTTCTCTGCCATTTTTCCCCTGTACTCATTTTGGGCGGCCTGATACCGCCCTGTTTCCCCTCTACTGAGCCCCTTTTCAGTATGCGCAAAACTTCAACTATGGAACCTGGGGATGTCTTTTTGGTTCCCGCTGTGCCCCTTTGGGGTGTATTCAGGCTTTGGACTTGCATTTTAAAAGACACCCCCCTTCTCTTTTCCAAATTGCCTCGGCCCCACCCATCCTCAGGCCCTTTTTAAAAAACAAATAAAAATGGCTGAAGATCTTCTAATCAGGGATATTTCCCACCTAGGACTGAAGTGGTTTTGAATCTTCTGACCAGGATTCTTTTTTTCTGATTCTTCTGATCTGGATTTGCCCTTGTCTGCTTATGAGGATTCAGATGCAGAGGAATTCATTCCTTCTGCCTCTCCAGAGGATTTTTCATTTGGTGAAACCTTGCATACTTTAAGGGAGCATTTCCAATGGGTGTGTCAGGACTATCCTCAGTTCAAAAAGAGACACGGGGGATTCTTAGATTTACCACAGCACAGACCTTTAGCCATTCTGCCTGTCCTGGATGTTGTGGATGATGTTTTTATGGAATCCAGTTTTAACTCCTGACACCCTTCCTCCTGCTCCCAAGAAGCCAGACAGGTATTACTCTCACAAATTTCTTTTCAAGAATCCTACTGCTGACCCCAGAGGTCATCTCCCAAGGACCTAAAGGAATAAAAGCAACCAGAGCTAAGAATCCCACCCCTCGGACAGGGATTCCCGAGCTTTAGACAGATGGGGTAAACAAGTATACACCTCTGCAACTCTTGCCATTAGAGCATTAAATTGTCAGTTTCACATGCTGAAATACCAGCAACATACTATGGAACTCCTTAAACAAAAAATATCTACCTTTCCTGCTTGTGCGAATTACAGGAGCGTATGCATTCTGCAAGCCAAGTTACTAGACACACCTTGCAATGTGGCTTTGACGCCCTAGAAGCATCCTGCAGGGCAGCAGTCACAGGTTCTGTATTCAGAACATGCTTGGCGTAAGGAACAGACCTTGCCAGACCATGTCAAATTAAAACTATTGGATCCACCATTGAACTAAGACCATTTGTTTGTCGCCAAGGCAGAAGAGGTCTTAAAGATGGAAGAAAAAGCTAAATGTATGCAGACAGTTAAAGACTTCTTGCAGGTCCAGCCTCCAATGTTCTATAGGCATTGCCCCCTCCAAGCACTGGTCCTTTCCGGCCCCCTCAAGACCAGCTCAGACAAGACCTAGGGGAAGCAGACCCCCCAGATGGCAGTCCCAGGGAATGCAGAGATCTAAGCAATGGAGGTCCTCCTCCACTTCAAAAATAGGGAGTGCTAAGCCACCCCCTTATGGAAAGAACTGACGATGACTTTACACCTCCACCCCTTATCTCTGCTCACCTTCTTGTGCCCCTAGGAGGAAAACTCTCCTCCCATGCCAAAAACTGGGTATTATCACCAACGACTGATGGGGCTCTCAACATAGTGTTCCAGGGATACAAATTTTATTTCCACACTCTACCTACCCCAAAAGGGTTCCCAGATCTTCCTGCAAACCAGTGGACAGAGGCACAAAACCAAGTCAATTCCCTGCTCTCTATAAGGGCAATACAGCCTGTTCCTGCAAGCCAAATAGGTCAAGGATGTTCTTCGTGTTTCACTGTTGCAGTCATTACATTTGGGTTATTTGCTTGGAGGTAGCCCTCAGTGGGCCTGATTAACAAAGTCTTGGGTCCTGCATCGGTTGCTGTCCCTTCTTCCATGGCGTCATGGGTATAAAACATGCAGCCGACACCATTAAATCAGTCTTTCTTGCTGTGTAGTGCCCGAAGCAGTTCGCAAGTGCCGGTCAGCCGACTCCTGAAATTTTTGTTCAAGTTTCAGAACCGAAGTCTTCAACGAAACCCAAGTACCCCGTTGGGGAAACTTTTTCTTGCTCCTTACCAATGTCAGCAAAAGTTAATAATTGTGTTATTTCTGGAAAGCAAATACCTCATAAAGATTTTCATTCGTACTTTATTCCTTGCCTAGGCCCTGACCACGATGTACCTTGCTGTCAGTTTTATGCTTTATTTAATCCGCGCACTATCCGTCGTCGGTATATTTTCGCTTCTAAATATTTCTGTTCTCTGTTTAATTATCCAGAAATGTTGCCCGTTAGCCATCCACCTACCGGGATTCTGAAAAAACGCAAAGATAAAGACAGAGACAGGCCGCCGAGGTCCAAAACTGCCGACTACGCTTCTCCTAAGCCAGTCGCCAGTTCACCTGTACTCAGTGAGGCGCTCTCGCAGCCCCTGATACCCGCTACTTCTGATTCGCAGACCTCTACTGAGACCCATTCGGAGTCCAGTATGCCGCGAGATGCTTCAACTATGGAACCTGCGGATGTCTCTACCTTGGATGGGTCCAGAGCCGCTGTGCAGGCATCGGCTACTGAGGGTGTATTCAGGCATATGGACTTGCATATTAAACCGACACCTCCTTCTCTTAGGCCTAAATCTCGAACCATGCTTAAAAAATCGACGCCCAGGCCACATCCTCAGGCCCCTGTGCCTAAAAAACAAATAAAAATGGCTGAAGATCTAATAACTCTAATCAGGGATAGGCAACCCTCCCACCTAGGACTGAAGTGGTTTATGAATCTTCTGACCAGGATTCTGTTTTTTCTGATTCTTCTGATCTGGATTTGCCCTTATCTACTTATAAGGATTCTGATGCAGAGGACTCAATTCCCTCTGCTTCCCCTCCAGAGGATTTTTCTTTTGGGGAAACCTTACATATACTCTAAGGGAGCATTTCCACTGGGAAAGCGAGGATTTTTCTGATTCAAAAAAGAGGCTTAGAGATTTCTTACTCCTATCCCAGCATTGGCCTTTAGCTGTTCCTCCTGTACTAGACATTGTTGATGCTTTTTCGGGATCTAGTTTGGCCCCTGATTCCTTGCCTCCTGCTCCCAGAAAACCAGACCAATACTATAGGGTCCCCGAGTCACATAAGTTCCTTTTAAAAAATCCTATTGCGGATCCAGATACTATTTCACAGGGGCCCAAGGGCTTTAAGGCTTCTACTGCTAAAAATCCTACCCCTTCTGATAGAGACTCCAGGGTGCTGCATAGATGGGGTAAGAAGGTTTACACTTCTGCAACCTTGGCCATTAGGGCTTTAAACTGCCAGTTTCATATGTTAAAGTATCAGCAACGTGTTATTGGATTGCTTAAACAAAAAATGATGTTGATTCCCGACTGTGTAGAAAATAAAGAATTACAATATTTAATGCATTCTGCTGAACAAGTTGGAAAACATACTTTGCAATGTGGTTGTGATTCATTAGAGGCCTCTTGCAGGGCTGCTGTTACTGGGTCTGTGCTCAGAAGGCGTCTTGGCTTAAGGGGCAATCTTTGCCTGATCATGTTAAAGCTAAATTGTTGGATGCTCCGTTAAATCAGGACCGCCTTTTTGGCAACAAGGCTGAGGAAGTTCTTAAAAATATGGAAGATAAAGCTAAATCATGCAAACTGTTAAATATTTCTTACAAGTTCAGCCTCCTAGTTCCAGGCCCTTCCAGATCTTCTCAAGCCAAACGCAGACGCAGCAAAAACCCCAGGCTTCAATCCCAGGGGACACACAGGACTAAGCAGTGGGGGGTCTCCACTTCCAAATCTGTGAGTAATAAGGCTCCCCCCATGGTAAACTGTGTCTCAATGACTTCCTTTTAAAATTTCCAAGCACTTATCAACTGACTGCCCCTTTTGGCGGGGGGGGGGGGGTTGCTTTTCTTGCAAAGAACTGGGAACTCATTACCCAGGACAAATGGGTTTTAAATATAGTGTCCCAGGGATACACATTTCACTTCCACACGTTGCCAACACCAAGCAGGTGGCTGGACCCTACCCCCAAATCGGTGAGCAGAGGCCCAAAAACAAGTACTTTCCCTCTTAAGCATGAGGGCTATTCAACTGGCACCAGTAGAGGAAAAGGGACAAGGTTTCTACTCGAGACTTTTCCTGGTACCCAGAAAAGACAATTTATGGAGTCCTGTTCTGGACCTGTCTACTCTAAACACCTTTTTGGAGATTCCAAAATTCAAAATGCTGAGTCTTCATCATTTACTTCCTATGCTAGGCAAAGATATCCGGGTTGGCAACACTAGATTTAAAAGAAGCATACCTGCACAATCCCAATCAGGGAATCTTGCAGAAGATACCTACACTTCAAAGTAGGCTACACGCGCCATCAGTTCTCTGTACTGCCCTTTGGCTTATCTACTGCGCCCAGGGTATTCACAAAGTGCCTAGCTCCAGTTATTGCATTTTGCAGGCAAAGAAATATTCAACTATACCCATACCTGGACGATTTTCTAATTCAGGCAGAAAGCCAGAACATACTTTTGAATCATCTGGCCTTTGTACAAATGATTCTAACTTGTCTGGGGAACACCATAAATGAAAAGAAATCACACCTGGTACCCTGTCAAATTATATTCCTGGGAGCAAGCTTGAATACAACTTCCCAGATGGCCTACCTCACGCCAGAGAAACAAATTCATTTGACAACCTACTTCAAACAAGTGGTCACAAAAACCATGCTGTCTGCAAGGCAAATACTGCAAGCCTTGGGGGTTCATGGCCTCCTGCATTCTTCCAATTCCATATGCAAGACTGCATATGAGGGAACTACAGTGGTATCTGAAAAGCCTATGGTGTCAACATTCTCCAGATCTAGAAGCAATGATTCCTATCATACCGTGCCTACGCCTAAAGTTCCTTTGGTGGGCAGAGGCCTGCCACTAAAACAAGGGACTACCTTTCACACCACCCCCTGCCGCCCAAACCCTAACAACAAGACGCATCAGACTGTGCATGGGGGTCTCAACTGGCAGGGAAGTGCATTCAAGGCAAATGTAACCAAAGTCAAATGCACCTGCATATCAATGAAAAAGAAATGTTAGCTGTACAGAATGCTCTGACAGCCTTCAAGAACCACATTCTTCCAGGACAACTAATGGTAAAGACGGACAACACCACTGTTATGTGGTACATAAACAAGCAGTGGGGTACACATTCTTACCCCCCTTTGCAGACTAGCCATGGCATTGTGGAGCACAACCTTGCGCTACCGAGTGCACCTACAAGCTCAGTTCCTGCCAGGAAAATTAAATACACTGGCAGACAGACTAAGCAGAAACCTCATGGACCCACACAAGTGGAAACTGGAATCAAGGATTTTCAGCATGTTGGCAAGCAAATGGGGGAGCCCAGATATTGACCTGTTTGCCTCTCCCCAGAACTACCAATTGGACAAATTTTGTACTAGGACTCCCCACAAACAAGCCTGGAAAGTGGATGGCTCTGTTCAGCTGGAAAAAAACTATCGGTCTATGCCTTCCCCCCTCTGCCTCTGCCCTCCAAAGTACTACTAAAAATCAAACTGGACAAACCAAGGTTGATTTTGATTGGTCCAGACTGGCCACGCCAACACTGGTACCCCCTTCTGCGCAGTGTGTTACGGTTATCCCCACTGCACCTGCCTCAGACTCCTTCCCTGTTGTCTCAGCAGGAGAACTAGATTCTGCACTTTCAGCTTCTAACACTGAACCTTGCAGCTTGGCTAATTACATAATCTCTCCTTTACTATCCCTTAGTAAACTTGTAATGGATATCATTTTAAAGGCAAGGAGGCCTAGCACTAGAAAATCCTATGCTGGAAAATGGAAAAAATTCTGTGCCTAGAACCAATCTCAAGGGGATGAGCACAGCAGCGCCCAGTTTACCTCAGATTTTACAATACTTAACTGAGATGCTTCACAAGGGCCTTTTTCCTCCATTAAAATCCATGCCTCAGACTTTGCAGCTCATTATAACACAGAACCCCCCCCCCCCCACCCTTCTCTCATTCACTGCTCAAGCGGTTCCTCAGAGGGGCCAGAAATTTGAGACCACCCAGGAGAGCTCCAACCCCAGCCTGGGACGTTTTCTTTGTTTTAGAGAAACTCACTCTACCTCCTTTCGGGCCAGCTAGTACTGCAGACTCAAAATGCATTTCTTGGAAAACAGCTTTCCTTTTAGCAATCACTTCAGCTAGAAGGGTATCTGAATTACAGGCCCTTAAGGCAGTGGAGCCTTTCATCATCTTTCATGCGGACAGGGTGTCCCTCAGAACCAATCCATCCTTCATGCCCAAGGTGGTATCCAGTGTGGCTCTTAATCAGTCCATTCATTTGCCAACCTTCTTTCCCAATCCACAGAACAAAGGGGAACAGATACTGCATTCCTTAGATGTGCACAAACAACTCAGATTCTACTTGGACAGGACTAAACCTCAAAGGAAATCTGAACAACTGCTGGTAGCATTTGCTGCAGGGGCAGAGGGGAAGGCTATTTCAATGCAAACCATTTCTAAATGGATAGGCCATTGCATTCATTTCTGCTATAAGCACCATAGAAAACCTATTCCCCAGGGGATCAATCCTCACTCCACCTGGGCTGCGTCTACCTCTACAGCCTTTCTCAGAGGCGTCCCTACCAGGGACATCCTAGAAGTTGCTACGTGGAGTTCTGTACATACTTTCACCAAGCATTATCTTTTGCCAATTTTCTCTAAATCCAGAGCTGGCTTTGACACTGCAGTCTTGCATGGCCTTATAGCTGGTCCTAATGCTATCCAAATTCCTCCTCCCAACCATAGCTTTGGGAATCTACCCAAATGTAATGACTGCAGTAGTGAAACACGAAGAACATAGTACAGTTGTGTACACTTACCATAAATGTAGATGTTAGAGTGTATTCACTGTTGCATTCCTGGTTACCCTCCCTCCAGCCCCCTAACGTCTTTTGGCTATACCTCTACTTTCCTTTACTATGCCTAAAAGCCTTTTTGGTGTATTTGCTTTTTTGTTGGAGGTATATCATTGTACTTTTATATTTAATTGCTCCCCATTAGGGGGGCACCTGACATCTGGGGCCAGAAAAACTGATGTAATGGCATTGGCTGCATGTTTTATACCCCTGACGACCTGACGTCATGGAAGAAGGGACAGCAACTGACACAGGACCCAAGACTGTTAATCAGGCCGACTGAGGGCTACCTGCAAGCAGATTACCCAAATGTAATGACTGCAACAGTGAATACACTCGAACATCTTCATTTATGGTAAGTGTACACAACTGTACTTTTCTCTTCCAGGCTTTTCCTGGTACCCAGAAAGGAGGGCACCTGGTGCCCAATTCTCGATCCATCAATTCTAAACACCTTCCTTGTGATACCAAAATTCAAAATGCTCACCCTACAGCAGCTTCTTCTTATGCTATCCGAGTGTGCTTGGTTAGCCACCCTAGACCTAAAAGAGGCCTATCTACACATCCCAATCAGGGATTCCTGCAGGAAATCTTTACGTTTCAGAGCAGAATCTATGCAGTTTCAGTTCTCTGCTCTGCCTTTGGCTTATCCACTGCTCCCAGACTTTTCACAAAATGCCTGGCTCCAGCCATTGCTTTTTGCAGACAAAGGAATATTTAAATTTACCCCTACTTAGATGACTGCCTGATTCAGGCAGACAGTCAGGAAAAGCTGATACAGCACGTGACCTTTGTAAAGCACCTGCTGACCTCCCTGGAGTACACTATAAACGAAAAAAAATCCAAACTAGTACCCACTCAACAAATTGTATTCCTGGGAACAAGCCCGGACACAACTTCCCAGATGGCATTCTTTACACCAGAAAAACAAGCCTATCTGACAGGCTACTTCTCTCAACTAGCCACCAGAGCCCAGTTATCCGCAAGGAAAATCCTGCAAGCTCTAGGGTTCATGGCATCCTGCATTCTACTCATTCCATATGCCAGACTGCATATGAGGAAACCTCAGTGTTATCTAAAAAGCCTTTGGTGTCAACACTCAGGACCTGGAAACTATCATACCTATGATACCCTGTCTAAGGAAAGATTTTCTTTGGTGGGCAGCAGCATGCAACCACAACAAGGGTCTTCCATTCTTGCAACCCCACGCCACCCAGACTCCAACCACAGATGCATTAGATTATGCCTGGGGTGCACACCTGGATGACAGGTGCATTCACGGCCATTGGAGCCCAAATCGTACATCTGCACATCAATCAAAAAGAGATGTAAGCTATTCAGTATGCTTTGACAGCTTTCCAGACCCCTATTCTTCCCGGGGCCTCTACTGATCAAAACAGACAACACCACAGTGATGTGGTACATCAACAAGCAGGGAGGAACTCACTCTTATCCCCTCTGCAGGCTCTCCATGACCCTTAGGCACACGGCTTCAGCAATGCAAATTCACTTGCAAGCACAATTCCTGCCAGGCTCCCCAAACTCTCTGGCAGACAACTTAAGCAGAAACCTGCTAGACCCACACTAGTGGCAGCTAGACCACAGCACTTTCAACCTTGTAACCCAGAAATGGGGCACCCCGAATGTGGACCTCTTTACCTCCCACAACAATCACCAGCTCAACAAATTCTTCACCAGGGAACCTCACAGCAAGGCCTGGAAAGTGGATGCCCTATCCTTCCAATGGGTAAACCTTTTGATCTATACATTTCCCCCTCTACCTCTACTTTCAAGGGGACTACTCAAAATAAGAGAGGAAAAACCAAGAGCAATCTTGATTGCCCCAGACTTGCCACGCCAGCACTGGTACCCACTGCTGCACAGTCAGTCACCCCTGCCACCATGGCACCTGCCTCAGATCCCATCTCTCCTGACCCAGCAGAATGGAGAATTCATGCATCCACAATTGTAGACCCTGAACCTGGCAGCCTAGCTTATTCCCTGACCTCTCCTCCAGTTGCCAGTCTAAGCAAGCAAGTCCTGGATGTTATACATAAGGCCAGATGCCCCAACACTAGGAAATCCTATGCTGACAAGTGGAAAAGTTATTGCACCGGGATCCAGGCTAAAGGAGCTGAAACAGCAAAGCCCTCCCTGCCTCTCATCCTAGATTACCTAGCAGACCTACTACACTGGGGGGCCTATTATCCTCTTCTGTTAAAATTCATGCCTCTGCCATCTCTGCTCATTACAGTACAGCGCTACATCTCTTTTTTTTCTCACCCTCTCATCAAACTGTTCCTAAAAGGGGCTAACAATTTAAGGCCACCCAGAAGAGCTCCTACCTAGCTTGGGACCTTAACTTTGTGTTGGAAAAGCTCACACTACCTCCCCCCTTTTGAGCCTGCAGCTTCAGCAGAGTTAAAATTTCTCTCTTGGAAAACAGCCTTGCTTCTGGCCATCACTTCAGCTAGAAGAGTTTCAGAGCTACAAGCACTCATGGCAGTAGAGCCCTTCATAATTTTTTATGCTGACTGGGTCTCCCTCAGGACTAATCCAACTTTCATGCCTAAAGTTGTGTTCAGTGTGGTTCTCAACCAATCTATTCATTTGCCCACCTTCTTCCCTAACCCACAAAACAAGGGGGAAAGGATTCTGCATTCTCTAGATGTGCACAGACAGCTCAGATCCTACCTGGATAGGACTAAATATTTTAGGAACACTGACCAATTGCTAGTCAGCTTTGCAGCAGGGGCAGAGGGTAAGGCCATATCCAAACAAACAATCTCCAACTAGAGAGCACACTGTATCCATTTCTGCTACAAATGCCACCTAAGGGGGTCAGGACACATTCCACCTCTGCAGCTTTTCTCAGAGGGGTCCCTAACAGGGACATCCTGGAGGCTGCAACATGGAGTTCTGTTCATACCTTCACCAAGCATTGCCACCTGCCCATCTTCTCCAAATCCAGGGCAGGCTTTGCAACCGCAGTCATGCAGGGCATCCTAGCGAGCCCCCAGTCTTCTCGACTGCCTCCACCCTTTTCTTCAGCTTTGAGAATCAACCCAAGTGTGATGACTGCAACAGTGAAACATGAACATAGTACAGTTTTGTACACTTAACATAAATGTAGATGTTCAAGTCTATTCACTGTTGCAGTCCTGGTTTCCCACCCTCCACCCCCCCCCCCTTGTCTCTCTCTGTCTCTTCCTCACTCATTACAGGGATTATTGGTATTTACTTTCTACTGGTTGTGTTCTTCCACCATAACCTAGCTCCCTATTTGGGGGCTCCTGACATTTGCGACAAGAAAAACTGATGTAATGGCATCGGCTGCCTGATTTTATACCACAGATGACCTGATGTCTGTCCTGGAGCGACGGCAACTGACGCAGAAATACTCAGGCTCTGGTATTCGGGTCGACTGAGGGCTACCCCTGGCAGGATAACCCAAGTGTGATGACTGCAACAGTGAATACACTTGAACATCTACATTTATAGTAATTGTACACAACTGTACTTTATAGAGAGATAAAGCCCAGACTATATGGCCAATGTGTCACTTAAGATTGAATAGTAGCTGCTGTGCTTAACAAAGCTGGGAGAGCAGGTTAGATGTGCCTGTCCTTGGAGAGGGAGGGAGTAGTCTAAGGCAGTCAATTGTTGCAGTCTGCCAGGAGGAGGAGCACTACAGGAAGCAGTCCTGGTGCTGTTTTTTAGCCACTAAGTAGTTTTGGCTGCATCTGTCATTGTGAATTTGTGGAAATGTGCATTGTCATTGGGGAAGGTGTTTTAGTCCCCTTAGTGATGAATCATCTCTCCCTCTGACCAGGATAGGGATGATGCCTAATAAATTTACAAGGTCATTGCTAGAATGCTGGCGAGGCATAAACAGCCACTGAGGCTGCCTGTATGATGGCCTCCCCCAGCCAGCACTTTTCCTAACTGAAGAATTCCTAGAATGGGGGAGCAAATAGACTTGTCTTTTAGCGTGAGATATAATAGTAGGTATGTGCAGTGGGGAGAGAATGTACAGAAAAAAAGTAGATTAAGCAAGCACTTATCAGTTGTATCATTAGATTTCTGTTTTGCTCCAGGTTTTCCTTAAGGACATATATGACCAATGCTATGAATACACTAAAAGAAACCACAAAAAAAATTCCAAGATTCAGAAACCAAGGCAGTCACGTAATAGTGATTTTATTTTTTATTGCACTCCACAACTCTTTATACATGTAAAGCCAATTAAATACAAGTTTTAAACTACCGTAAGCACTTTCGTTCCTTAAAACAATATCAGGAACTTCATCAGACAAATTTAAAAACCATACACCCATTATTATGATGATATATTCATCCTTTGGAAAGGTTCCCAAGGATAGACTGCATGATTTTGTAGAATTTATTAATAAAACCACAACATTTCTGAGATTCACGCACAGTATTAATGAAAATGAAATAGACTATTTAGATCTTTTATTAAAGAAAGATATTGTAAGTAATAGATTTTTGGCCACGATTTACCATAAGAAAACATGTAACACCTTTTTTATATCATAGTAGTAGTCTCAGTTTTCCTCAAAAAAGAGCAGTTATTAAAGGTCAGTACTTAAGAGCAGCACATATGGTCACTGAATGGGAGGCCTTTATTAAGGAATGTGATAACTTAAATACACTGAACCCACAGACATTGCCAACATCCTAGCTGACAGGTTCAGCGCAAACTCCCCCCCCCCACCAAAAGGGCAAATATCTATCCCAGCAGAGTGCTGCCCCCCTGACATCTCAGATGCTCAGGTAAGAGCCGCCCTCTCCAAAGCAAAAAACACAGCATCAATGGGACCAGACGATGTCCCGGGCTGCATCCTACATGAACTCCAAGAAGATCTAAACCCAAACATAAAACTACTGTTCAATCTCAGCCTTACTACAGGATATGTGCCCAAAGAGTGGCGTACAGCAACAGTGGTCCCTCTCCAGGATCCGTTGAGGCACCACCTTTATGGAAACTATCGCCCCATAAGCCTGACTAGCTTGGTCTGCAAAGCTATGGAAAGGATCATCATGGACCTCATAAATAAAGATATTGGGGACCTACGGACACTGGATCCTACCCAGTTCGGCTTTAAGGGCAGAATCCTGCCCCTGGTTGATTTCTTTGAAACAGTCACCAAGGCCATTGACGAGGGGAAGGTGGTCCCCACAGCCTACCTGGACCTCGCAAAAGCCTTCTATACAATACCCCACTCAGGCATTATAGATAAGCTCACCAGCTTAAATATAAACCCCTATGTCACTAGATGGATTGCAAACTGGCTCAAGGACAGAACCCACATGGTTAGAATTGCTGGAGCCATGTCAGACTCCAAACCAGTTACAAGTGGTGTCCCACAAGGCTCAGTCCTGGGACCTCTCTTGTTAGGTATATATTTCTCGGAGGTACGGGCGAACACGGAAGGACTGTGGCTGACCAAGTTCGCAGATGACTGCAAACTGGGTGCCATAATTGACTCTCCAGCCGACACAAGCATCCTCCAAAAGGGCCTCATAGAAACAGACAACTGGTGCCAGAGCCATGGCCTCAAGCTAAATGCCAAAAAGTGTATAGTCATCCCCTTTGGCAAAAACAAATTACCACATAGGTGGTAATCCATTAAGTACAGAAGAAGTAATTAGGGACCTGGGGACCCAAATTGATAGCAATCTCTCATTTGACAACCACGTGGCCAAAGTGGTTAGAAAAACATTTTATATAGCCCACCTAATCATGAAGGGATTCGCATCTAGATCAGGGGAGGTCATCGTGCCTCTTTACTCATCTTTCATCGGGCCCATAATTGAGTACAATGCCCCTTTTGGGATGTACCTTACCAGACACCTGCAGCAACTGGAAAGACCCCAAAAGTACCTCACCAAGAGGATCAAAGGGCTCAAACTGATGCCATATGCTGCCCGGTTAAAGAAACTCCAGCTCTACTCAGTGACATACCGCCTGTTCAGAGGAGATCTGTGCCTGACGTATAAAGCCATGTCCAACCCGGAATTAATGGACATGCTGCACCTCAGAAAATCCAAATCCCATCGGGCTGGCCGAGAGACTTGAACCTCAGCACTGAAATAAATAGGACATGCTGGAGGGACAGATTCATAACCCAGAGGCTCCCTTCACTCTGGAATAAAATCCCAGTCCAGGTTAGGCAGAATCCCTCATTGACTCTCTTCAAGAGGAATCTTGATGAGTGGATGGGAGATCGTAGGTTTACCCCGGGTATCACTTCTGTGTCACTGTTAGACAGAGGCACAGTATACTACCCTCGAAAAAGGGCATAGCAAAATAAATTTAAAATGGGTGGCGAAAGCCAAACACATTCTGGCTAGGCTTATAAATGCCCTAGGGCAGATAGCCTAGTATGAACCTATGAACCTAAATATGTTTTTGAAACAAGGGTACCCAGTAGAACTAGTTGACAACTTGAGAGATGAAGTAATAAATAAAAGGGCAAAATGGTACTTTAATCCAATTTTGGGTACTAAAGTAATGAATGAGTCTAATGGAGAGGGTCACAATAATACCTTAAGTAATATTGTTTCTGACCATCTCTGTCTGCTGAAGAACATGTAAATAGTTTTACATGTCTTAATGAATGCACAAAAAATTCAGGTAGGGCAGTTATTTCTACTTTTAGTAGTGATAGTAAAATAAGGAATATAATATTCAAAAATTGGGATATTATGAGGGATGTGAAAGATTATGAGGGATGTGAAAGACCTGAGAGATCACAAACCCCTGTTTGTTTACAAAAAGGGTTTAAATCTTAAGAACATCTGAGCAATGAGCGACTGAATAGAGAGCTGGAGTTCTTTCAGTCGGGCAGCATAGGACAGAGATGTGAGACCCTTTATCCTTTTGGTGAGTCTAGATGAGAATCCCTTCATGATAGGTCTTCCTAACTACTTAGCTACATGGTGGGTGTGATGACAGACTACTATCAACCTGGGTCAGGTCCCTGATAACTTCTTCTGTACTTCAGTGGATTGCCACCTATTTTGGGCTAGGGGGTAACCCTTGTTTTTTTCGAGGGTATTCATGGCTCTGGCACCCAGTTATCCATTTCTGTAGAGACCCTTCTGAAGGATATCTGTGTCAGATGTGAGGACTGAGTGGTACCACACCTTGTGACACAGGCTTGAGTCTGACACATGGTGCCAGCAACCTGACCCTGTGTGGGTTCTCACTCCAGCCAGTTTGCAACCCATCTTGTGATGCTTTCCTCATCAATTGGGCTTGGTGACTGTTTCGAAAAAGTCAACCAAGTTTAGAAGGCATGATCTGCCTTTGACAAAGCCAAACTGGGATGGATGATTGAGAATCCCCGGGAAGTAAAAAGAATAGGTCACATGTGGACCATGTTTATTGTTCCTACATTTTCGAAGGCAGTGAATTTAAGATGAACAACTATAAAAGAAAAATTTATGGTAAATTATGCTGTAATGCAAAAAAAGTGATATACTGTGCAATATGTTCCAATTGCCCATGTTTCTATATAGGCAAAAGGGAATGAACGTTAAGTAGGATTGGTGAGCATCTTGGTGATATCAGGTCTTCAAAAATTGCTAATACTTTAGCAAAACACTGTGCCACTAATTTAGGTCATAAATATAAGTTTATTATTTTAGAAAAATTAAAAATTCCCCTAGGGGGGAGCCTGGTCATTGCTGCTTGAAAAAGCCAAGTTAGAATGGCAAATGTGTTTAACTGCGCATAAATGGCCAGGTTTAAATGAAGCCATGAATATTAAGTGCCTTTTAAAAATAAAGGCATTAAGGTGATAAAAAGAGAGTTTTTAAATAAATGATATGGTGGTTTCAATAAATAGAATGTATAGATATAATTAACTCAATTGTTTATAACACACCCATATTGTTGGGGGTTTGGTTGGTATTGTGATGCTAATTAGTGGATCCTGGGGGCGTGGGTGTGTGATGTATTTGGTGATGAGGTGAAAAACCATTTAAAGTTAGTATGGTTTTTAAATTTGTCTGAAGTTCCTGATATTTTAAGGAACGAAAGTGCTTATATTATTTTAAAACTTGTATTTAATCGGTTGTGCAGTGTAATGGAAAATAAAATCACTTATGTGACTGCCTTGCTTCTGAATCTTGGAATTTTTCTGTGATTCATATATGACCAATGCCCTATCCCTCAATTTGGAGTGAAGTCTGCAATATGCATTCCTTCTACACCTCTAATCTGAAAACTCTTTTTAAAAGTAAAAAGGGAGAAGGAAAAAAAGGCAACTCTGTGATGTTCTTCGTATATCACTGTTGCAGTCATTACATTTGGGTAATCTGCTGGCAGGTTGCGCTCAGTCGGCCTGAATTCCAAAGTCTTGGGTCCTGCGTCAGTTGCAGTCTCCTCTTCCATGATGTCAGGTCGTCAGGGGTATAAAGCAAGCAGCCGACGCCATTTTCTTTAGTCTTTCTTGCCGCGCGGTGCCCGAAGCAGAAGCATTTCGCAAGTGCCGGTCGGCCGACTCCTGAAATATTCAAGTTTGAGTTTCAGAACCGAAGTCTACACTAAAGCTAAGTACCCCATTGGGGAAACTTTTTTTCTTGCTCCATACCGATGTCAGAAAAAGTTAATAATTGTATTACTTGTGGGAAGCCAATACCTCATAAGGATTTCCATTTATACTGTATTTCTTGCCTAGGCCCTGATCACAACGTGTCTGGCTGTCGGATTTGTGCTAGATTTAACCAATGCACTATTAAGCGTCAGTATAGTTTTGCCTCAAAGTATTTTAGAACCTGATTTAACTACCCAGAAATGTCGTCTGATATAAATCTGACTACCGGAGTACATAAAAAAACGCAAAGAAAAGGACAGAGAAACAGTCGAGGTCCAAAACCGACGACGAAGCTTCTCCTAAACCAATCGCCGGTACTCAGTGAGGCGCTTTCGCAGCCCCTGATACCTGCTACTTTCGAGTCGCAGGCCCCTACCGACATCCGTGTGTGTGCCGCGAGATACTCAAGTATTGGATCCACAGAAGTATCACCCTCAGATTGGTCTGGAGCCGCTGAGCAGGCACCGGCTTCTGAGGGTGTATTTAGGCCTCAAACATTTTTATATCAAACCGACGACAGCTGCAAAACCAAAGACAAAAGCAACTTCTAAAACTAAAAAACCGACGCGTAAGCCACTTGCACAGGCCTCTATGCCTAAAAAAACAGATGATCAAAATGGCTGAAGACCTTATTACCTTGATCAGAAGTTCCCATCCCCCTCCAGATAAGAGACCTAGGCAAGACACCGGTTATGAATCTTCAGATCAGGTTTCTATTTCTTCTGATTCCTCTTCTGATAAGGAATTTATCTGTTCCTCCCTATGAGGATTCTGATGCAGAGGAGTCTATACCATCTGCATCACCTCCAGAGGATTATTAATTTGGAGAAACCTTGCATACTTTGAGGGAGTATTTTCACTGGGAGAGTCAAGATTTCTCAGAATCAAAAAAGAGCCTCAGGGATATCCTTCTCCCTCAGCACAGGCCTTTAGCCATGACCCCTGTTTTAGACATTGTGGATGATGTGTTTTCGGGGTCAAGCTTGACCCCTGACTCCTTACCTCTGGCTCCCAGCAAGCCTGACGCATATTACAGGGTCCCCGACTCTCACACATTTTTATTTAGAAACCCTGCTGCTGATCCTGAAACTATTTCACAGGGTCCAAAGGGAGTTAAGGCCTCAACAGCAAAAATCCTACCCCCTCTGACAGATTCAAGGACACTGGATAGATGGGGAAAAAAGGTTTATACATCTGCAACCTTGGCAATTAGGGCCTTAAACTGCCGGTTTCATATGCTCAAGTATCCACAACATGTTATGGGATTGCTGAAACAGAAAATGATGTTGATTTCTGAATGTGCAGATAATAAAGAATTGCAGGAATTATTGCAATGTGGTTTTGATTCTTTAGAGGCCTCCTGCAGGGCCGCACTTACTGGATCTGTGATTAGGAGGCATACCTGGCTAAAGGAACAAAATGTGCCTGATCATGTTAGGCCTCCTGCAGGGCCGCACTTACTGGATCTGTGATTAGGAGGCATGCCTGGCTAAAGGAACAAAATGTGCCTGATCATGTTAAAGCTAAATTACTAGATGCACATTTACAGCATGATACTCTGGTATTAAGGCAGAAGAGGCTTGAAAGAAAATGGAAGACAAAGCTAAGTCTATGCAAACTGTAAAAGACTTCTTACAAGTGCAGCCACCAAGATTCAGTAGACACTGGACTACAAATAAATTGGTCCTTTCCTGTGTCAGACAGAGCTCAAAGGGGCAAATCCAGACACCCTAAGGGTTCCGGATACCAGGCACAAGATTCATACAGGTCAAAGCAATGGGGTGCTTCTACCTCCAAGTCTGGAGGCGATAAAGCGCAAACCTACAGAAACCAGTCCCAATGACTTCCCTCTGCCTTCACCAAGCACTTATCTTTTGGCAGCACCCTTAGGGGGGAAATTAGCATTTTCTGCTCAAAATTGGCAGTTAATAACCCAGGACAAGTGGGTGCTAAACATAGTATCACAGGGATACAGACTCCATTTCCATTCTCTGCCAATGGCAAACGTTTGGCCAGATCTGCCAAAAAATCAATGGGCAGAGGCACAGAAACAGGTTACATCCCTCATGGATATGGGGGCCATTCAACCAGTACCAGAACAGGAAGAAGGACAGGGTTTTTACTCAGGACTGTTCTTGGTACCCAGAAAGGACAAGGCTTGGCGTCCGATACTGGATTTATCAATTTTGAACACATACCTGGACATTCCAAAATTCAAAATGCTGACTTTGCAGCAGCTTCTGCCCATGCTGGGCAAGAATGCTTGGCTAGTGACATTAGGCTTAAAAGAGGCATACCTGCATGTCCCAAGAAGGCAATCATGCAGAAGATACCTCAGATTCAAGGCTGGCGTAATGCATTACCAATTCTCTGCACTGCCCTTTGGCTTATCTACTGCGCCCAGGGTCTTTACAAAGTGCCTGGAACCAGTAATTGCATTTTGCAGACAAAGAAGTATTCAAATATATCCTTACTTGGACGACTGTCTCATTCAAGCAGAGAACAAGGACATTCTTCAACACCTGGAGTTTGTGAAAAGGCTTCTAACATGCCTAGGGTACACAGTAAACGAAAATAAATCACAACTGGTACTCTCTCAAAAGATAACATTCCTGGGTGCAAGCTTGAATACAACTGCCCGGATGGCTTACCTCATGTCAGACAAGCAAAGGCAACTGACTACTTACTTCAAACTGATGGCAACAAAAACCCAGTTATCTGCAAGACAAATTCTGCAGGCTTTGGGCTTCATGGCATCCTGCATCCTACTGATTCCATATGCAAGACTGCATATGAGAAAACTTCAATGGTACCTAAAAAGTTTATGGAGTCAACATTCACAGTCTGGAAACAATGATTCCTCTCATTCCCTGTCTTCAACAGGAGTTTCTATGGTGGGCAAAGGCATGTCACCAAAACATGGGATGGGCCTTCACTCTACCACCTGCCAGCCAAACCTTAACAACAGATGCATCAAATTATGCCTGGGGGGCCCACATGTCAGGAAGATGCATTCCGGGCATATGGACGCCAAAACAAATGCATCTACATATCAACCAGAAAGAGATGCTAGCAGTTCAAAATGCCCTGACAGCCTTCAAGGACTTGCATCATCCAGGACAACTACTGATAAAAATGGACAACACCATGGTCATGTGGTATATAAACAAGCAGGGGGGGGCACGCACTCATACCCCCTTTGCAGATTAGCCATGGCACTGTGGGACAGACTTACCAAATACATCTTCAAGCTCAATTCTTGCCAGGAAAGCAAAATACTCTGGCAGACGATTTAAGCAGAAACCTTATGGACCCTCATGAGTGGAAACTAGATCCACAAGTCTTCATCTTGATAACAAAGAAATGGGGGAGCCCAGACATAGATCTATTTGCCTCCCCTTAAAATTATCAATTGAAAAGATTCTGCACAAGGACTTATCACAGATAAGCATGGACAGTGGATGCCCTATCCTTCAGTTGGAAAAATCTATCAGTTTGTCTTTCCTCCACTGCCGCTTCTTCCCAAGGTCCTCCTAAAAGTCAGACGAGAAACCAAAGATGATACTAATTGCCATGGACTGGCCCCGCCAATACTGGTACCCAATCCTAAGGAACTTGTCTCAATACCCAGCTTGGACCTTACCGCAAATACCACAACTACTGTCCCAGCAAAACAACCAGATCCTGCACAATCCACTCCAGACACTGAACCTGGCAGAATGGCTGATCCATGCCTATGCTGGGCAGGAGCGCTTGGTTAGTGACTCTAGATTTAAAAGAGGCATACCTGCATATCCCAATAAGGGAATCATGCAGAAGATACCTCCGCTTCAAGGCAGGTTTTTTGCATTACCAATTCTCTGCACTGCCCTTTGACTTATCTACTGTGCCCAGGTTCTTTACAAAGTGCCTGGCACCAGTAATTGCATTTTGCAGACTAAGAAGCATACAAATTTATCCTTACCTGGACAACTGTCTCATTCAAGCAGAGAACAAGGACATTCTTCTTCAACATCTGGCATTTGTAAAATGGCTTCTAACATGCCTAAGGTACACAAACGAAAAGAAATCCCAACTGGTACCATCTCAAATAATTACATTCCTGGGTGCAAGCTTGAATACAACTGCCCAAATGGCTTACCTTACGCCAGACAAAGGCAACTGACAACCTACTTCAAACAGATGGCAACAAAAACCCCGTTATCTGCAAGACAAATTATGCAGGCTTTGGGGTTCATGGCATCCTGCATTCTACTAATTCCATATGCAAGACTGCATATGAGGAAAGTTCAATAGTACCTAAAGAGTTTATGGAGTCAACATTGTCAGTCTGGAAACAATGATTCCTCTCGTTCCCTGCCTACAACAGGAGTTTCTTTGGTGGGCAGAGACATGTCACCAAAACAAAGGACTGTCTTTCACTCTACCCCCTGCCACCCAAACCCTAACTACGGACCCATCAGACTGTGCTTGGGAGGCCCACCTGGCGGGGAGATGCATTCACGGCATATGGAGCCCAAAACAAATGCATCTGCATATCAACCAGAAAGAGATGCTAGCTGTTCAGAATGCTCTGACAGCCTTCAAGGACTTGCTTCATCCAGGACAACTACTGATAGACAGACAACACCACAGTTAAGTGGTACATAAACAAGCAGGGGGGTACACATTCCTGCCCCCTTTGCAGACTAGCCATGGAATTGTGGAACACCGCTTTGACTTACCATGTACATCTTCAAGCACAATTCCTGCCAGGATAGCAAAATACACTGGCAGACGAACTAAGCAGAAATCGTATGGACCCGCACGAGTGGAAACTGGATACATAAATCTTCTTCAGCATGGTAACACAGAAATGGGGGAGCCCAGACATAGTTTTGGGGAGAGGCAAATAGATCTATCAGTTGGACAAATTCTGCACAAGAATTCATCACAAAAAAGCATGGAAAGTGGATGATCTCTCCTTGAGCTGGAAAAAACAGTCTCTGCCTTTTCCCCTCTGCCTCTACTCTCCAAGGTCTTACTAAGTCAGACAGGAAAAAACAAAAATTATCCTAATTGCTCCGGACTGGCCTCGCCAGCACTGGTACCTGCTTCTAAGGAATATGTCACACCTTCCTCCGCGGTACTTGTCTCAAACACCTCATCTACTGTCCCAGCAGAACTATCAAATTCTGCACACACTGTTCCAAGCTCTGAATCTTGCAGCATGGCTAATCAACTAATTATTCAAACCACATCTCTCAGTAAACCTGTGATGGATGTCATTTTGGAAGCCAGAAGGCCTAGTACTAGAAAATGTTATGCTGATAAATGGAAGAGAGTCTGTGCTTGGAATCAAGCACAAGGAACTGATACAGCAGAACCAAATATTCCTCAGATATTACAATACTTCACTGAGATGCTTGACAAAGGCCTATCTTTCTCATCAATTAAAATCCATGCCTCTGCCATTTCGGCTCATTACAATACAGAGCCACCAATCTTTTCTTATCCTTTACTAAAGCAGTATCTTAGAGGATTCAAAAATTTAAGGCTTCCTAGAAGATCACCAATACCTGCATGGGACCTCAATTAAGTGTTGGAAAACCTCACCCTGCCTCCATTTGAACCAGCTGCTACTGCTGATATAAAATTCTTATGGAAAACAGCTCTGCTACTAGCAATTACTTCAGGGAGGGTGGCCTAATGGTTAAGGTGTTTGCCTTATAAACACAAGGTGCAGGGTTTGAGTCTCACAAGGGATAATTGGCTAAGCTTAAAATGGCTCGTAAGGGCAGTTAGCTTAGTAAGAATCTATGAATGAAAAGAGAGTTTCAGAGCTACAGGACCTCATGACTGTGGAGCCTTTTATCATATTTTACCCAGACAGGGTGTCTCTGAGGACAAATCCAGCATTTATGCCTAAGGTGGTTTCCAGTGTGGTTCTTAACCAAACTGTTTATCTGCAAACCTTTTATCCAAATCTGCAAAACAAGGGGGAGAGAATTCTGCATTCCTTGGACGTACATAGACAGCTAAGATTCTACTTGAGCAGGACTAAAGCTCTAAGAAAAACTGAGCAATTACTAGTGACGTATGCTGCAGGATCAGAAGGAAAGGCTATTTCAAAGCAGACTATTTCAAAGTGGATAAGCCACTGCATTTGTTTCTGCTACTTACACCATGGTAAACCTGTGCCTAAGGGTATTAGGTCTCATTTCACCAGAGCTGCAGCTACTTCAACAGCCTTTCTCAGAGGAGTACCAACCAAAGACATTCTAGAGGCTGCTACTTGGAGTTCTGTTCACACCTTTACAAAGCATCATCATTTGCCTCTCTACTCTAAGTCCAGGGCAGGCTTTGTCACTGCAGTTCTGCAGGGCCTTATAGCCGTACCTAATGCTGTTTAGCTCCAACCTCCCAACCATAGCTTTGGGATTCTACCCAAATGTAATGACTGCAACAGTGAAACACGAAGAACATAGTACAGTTGTGTACACTTACCATAAATGTAGATGTTAGTGTATTCACTGTTGCAGTCCAGGTTACCCGCCCGCCATCCCCCTTTCATTCTGGAGTTTCTTTCCTTCTCTATTTTCTGCAACCTATGTGGTGTATTTGCTAGTAGATGAAGGTAAAGTTTATATTGATGCATGTATATATAGATTTTTGCTACCTTTTTGGGGGCATCTGACATCTGGGGCAAGAAAAACTAAAGAAAATGGCACCGGCTGCTTGTTTTCTACCCCTGACGGCCTGATGTCATGGAAGAGGAGACAAAAACTGACGCAGGACCCAAGGCTTTGGAATTCAGGCCGACTTGTCAGCAGTTTACCCAAATGTAATGACTTCAACAGTGAATACACTCTAACATCTACATTTATGGCAAGTGTACACAACTGTACTTTCTTATGGATGACTGTTGCACACATCATTGTAGGGAGCTTTGCTGCAAGTAGTGTCTTGACAGCTGTGCAGTCTTTCAGAGCTGAGAACCCTTACCCCCTAGATGGATTTATTCCACCCCAGTAGTGTTTTGCTTAGGGCCTGACCGTGATATTTCCACCTGTTCTGATTTTGCAGGGTTTAGTAGAAAGACCATTAGAAGAAGAGAGTTGGACCTCTAGTATTAACAGGGCAAAAAGAGGCTTTCCCCTCACCAAACAAGCTGCCGTGTCTGCAACATCAGACTCCTGCAGGCATCTTTCCAAGTTTCCTTTTTATCAAACACCATTCACTCTGACAGTACATAAGCTATTAAATTCATTCCTTCCCTTAAATTTCACTCTTCCTCCTGAACATTATTCCGCATGTATTGTTCCCGCATTTTCCATTTATTCTATGTAATTTACCGTTCCCATTTTCTAAGGGTCCCCCCTCCAGTTCTTTCATCTACTTTACAATATTACAATATTCAGTACTTCATTTAGAGTTGGTTTAGAGTTTGATTTCCATTTTCTAGTAATTGCTTTTTAGGCAGCCAGTAGCATTAAACTTAGTATGGCCGTACTATGTTTAGGCAGTTCAGAAGCCATGTCCCAGCTCAAAATAATCATTTCTTTAGTTTCAATTATTTGCTGTTCCAACATTTCTGGCAAAACACTTTTAAGAGAGTTTTTATAATCTGCCAATTCATTACATTCAGAGAACAGATTCTCAATTATTTCTCTTTGCCATCACAACTCCAGCATTTGCTGTCTACCTGAGGAAAAAATCTCCGAGGTTTGCTTAGGGTATACAATGTCTATGCAAATATTTTCAAGCAAAAATCATAAATTTTCTGTACCTTGTTGCATACTTGGGAACTATACAGATATATTTCCATTATTCCTTGGTACATTTCCTTTTGCATCTCGATTTCCTATATTTTTCCAACCTCCTCTGAGTCGTTCTTAAGATTATTATGCAGTTTTTAGATGCACTACTTAATTACCCTTTTTAACAGCTGTTTCTGTTCTAGACCTAGACTCATCTAAAAAAACTCTACCATGCTGGTCTTTCACTTAGCACTCTCCTGTCCCTTAATCTTTGCCTATGTACACTGATATCAGTTACTGGTATAGAAGACCATCTCTGTCCAGACTTCTTTATGGCTGCATCTCACTCTGTTAACTTTCCCTCCCTCGTTATTTGCTCCCAATACCTTGGTTCCTTTGCTAATTCTGCCATTAAATTCCAGGTCCCTCTTGCATATTTTCAGTACTGTTTACCAGTAGGGAGGATTGCAAATAAATCTCATTTCCCCATTTCTGTATTTTTACCTATTCGAATACTCTGCTGCTTTGAATATAATGTTCTCTGTGTTGAGGACCTGCATCCAAAATCCTACTTGTTTATTTCTCAGACCCCCCTCCTTCATCATGTTTCCTTTACACTTTGATTTATAACCTTCTGATAGTTGTGTATATGAGCCTTTGTAGCTCTAAAATATCCATTCAAATCAGATAATCCTAAACCACCTTGTTGGAGGGGGATCTATGTTCGTGCATTGAATAAGAATTGGTGAACGCTTTGTAATTGAATGTTAAACAGCTAAAGTTTAAACTACCAGATATGCTTAACATTGAAAAGTAATTAATCTAATGAGCATAGTTGGCTAACAACCAGGAAGTACTGCTATGCATAAACTAAGTGAAGGAAATCTTTTTTTAAAAATTTGCCCTATTCCCCACTGTAGTGCGATCTGAGTAGGTATGTATAGTTGAGCGGGTGAGGGGTGCAGCCGCCCCCCACCTTCGTTGACTATGTTCGCCAAACTATGGCCATTCAATGAATTATTTTACGATGTTAAGCATGAGCATGTTTGGCAGTTTAAACTTTCGCTGTTTAATGTTTGATTATAAGGCATTCCCTGTATTCCTATTTGATGCATGAGCATAGATCCATTGGAGGAGCTTGATGCAGCAAAAGCATTCAATAATGTCAGCTGGGATTTTACGAGTAGCGTAATAAAAGCATTTGAATTCCTTGATAGAATAATAGGGTTAATTAGGAAGGTATACAAAGGGTTGGAGGCAAAAATTAAGGTGGGAGGGTTCCTCTCCAGTAAGCTCTTCTTGAAGATGGGAACCAAGCAGGGATGTCCTTTTCCCATTTATTTGCTTTATATTTAGCGGTGGTGGTGGTGCTGCGGTAGCGTTGTCGCCTGACCGTAAGACACTGTCCGGTTCGATTCTCAGCTAGAGCGTCTTCTGCGTGGAGACATGCGTGAATGGGCGTACCTTCGTTGAAGGTTGTGCGTCAGGCCTGGCAAGCCGCTATGTAAAAATCAACTGCCAATCATTAGCGGACCTGAGTTCCGCTGTGGCGACCCCTAACCAGGAAAAGCCGAAAGACACTAACATTTAAAGCATCTGGTAAAGAAAGTACGGGACATGCACATTCAAGGATATGACTGATATGGTAATGAAGAAAACAGTCTGATTTGTAGATATTATTTTGTAGTTAAATCCAGAAAAGGGCATTTTTTGGTGGTGTGGAATATTTTGAGACAGTTTTAGTTCTTTTCTTTATGTAAATTAATGAAGATAAAAGGGTATAGCAGTAAACTACATACCCACATGACTTGATATAGCAATATCCATATTTATGGGGACAAAGTGAAGTACTTAGGTGTATTAGTTAAAAAGGATTCTGTTGTGGCATCTAAGAATATGTGGGAAAAGACTAAACAAAAGATGAAAGCAGTTCAGCATTCCTTAATGAAATGCACTACTTTATCACTGCGAGTCAGATACTTATTTCATGATTATTGTTATATAGGATGTGTAAAAGTGGATACACTTAATATGCCCTCTAGTGAAATTCCTGAAAAGCGCATGTCTGTTAGTAAAGGTAGCAGAGAGCACCACCAAGAGGTCCCTGTGCTGCTTGACCTGTTGCCCTACCAGCTGTATAGCACTGTCTGTGCACTATAAAGTGTTGGTGTGGTGCGCAGGGACAATGGGGTCAGTCATATTGTAGTTTGCTGGAATAATGTCAGCCCCCCCCCCTGCCAACAGTTCAGGCTGCAGTCCATTTTATGTTTTTTAGTACTACTCATTCATGACAAAGACTGAACCGTAAATGTTTTTGCCAGCTTGCCATAACTACAGAGTTCGATATTTTTTTATTTTTTACCTTCTTGTGCTGCTTAAGGGCTCTGGCACATTTGCATATCCTCTGGCAGGACCTCAGCTGCATGAGTTGTGTTGGGTTGGATGTTGTTGTGAGTTTGTATGCACTGTACTCCACAACATAATGCGCTGTTGTTTCCGTCCAGTAATGAGGAGGTTGATGCTCCGTTATATTTTGCTGGGTAACGCAGCACCATTTCTTGTCCATTGGGTGCTTGGACAATGGATCTTGGCTGTGGTATGCCTGCATTTTTAAACCCCCCAGCCCTGCCACTACCCCACAATGTACTTTGTAATTCGTAGTTGTGAATATTGAACTATACTGTGGCTGTCCATTTACATATGCACTCTGTACCAGGACACCTTCAGATAGTTGGTATTGTATGTTGATATGCAGTAGCCCATGGTGTCATTGTTGAATCATGTGGATCCCTGGTATGTGGTTTGGACCTCACACCAGTCCTGCACAGTTACATACAAGTGTTTATAAATCCAGACATCATCATTATTATTAAGTGCTCAGCTGTTAAGCATGTAACAGGTAGGAAGTAAGTGAATTAAATCAAAGTTGTATGGAAACTTGATCAGGAAGGTAGATCAAATGCATGCTAAAAAGAAAAAAAAAAAGAAAAATTAAATGAGGAGAGTAATTTGACAAAGTAATAGAAAAATAAAAACAATATAACCAGTGCTTACTGCTACGAGCTAAGTGAAAATTAGTTTTTATTTATATATTTTTTATTTTATATAAATTACACTTTTTATAATATCAATTTATTTTAACCAGGACAATGGACACAAGTGTTATCAATGAATAAATTAGGGAAAACAACACTGAAATCCTTCCATGTACATACAACGAAGATGTTGATTAGAGCATACATTTTGGAAATGAAAGCTCAGAAGGTTCACTTCTTGTTTAAATCTTAGACTTACGTACTCTAGGAATTGTTACAGATTGCCATCTCGCATGGAGCTTTTGCAGCAGACTGGGATGAAGTATTTTCTTATGCCCACGTACCATTGCCAGGACTTTCAGGAAGTATTTGTGAACTTGTACAAAGAACCTACAACAATGACTATTCTCTGTGGCTCCAGACTTATTCATGCAGGCTTGCTAATTAGTAGTCCTGGCTCTGTCTTAACAGGAATTCAATAAATGTACTGGACTCTGTCCAGTGAATTTGTTTCTTGTTAGAGTAGCTTTCCCAAACCCATAGTGTTGTTTCTTCAGTGAGGAGTTGCTCAGTTTTCTGTCCTGCGACCTGTTAGTTATATTGCAATACTAAGCAATGTTTTAGTGTAATCCGAGTTCACATTGTGTACTGGTCATGCAGTTTTAGTTTTCATTTGATAAGAAACAGTGGTCTATCTCTGATTTAGATTTGACTTGCATACTTGATACGAGGTGTGTTCTGAATGGTTAATCTCACTAGTGTTTGTTACTCTTGAGTGCTACTGCTCACCTTTTCACCTGAGCTTGTTTTACACTTTTGTCTGGTGCTCTCTCTATTCAGTGAATATATGTAGATTTTTAGAACTGGCCTTTATACGAGTTTGCTCTTGTGGCTGTATAAACACACATGAATGTATTTCACATCATAGTGATTTGAGAGTTTTATTAATCTACCTGTAGTTGCTGCATTTTTGTACTCTAAGGTAATCTGATTCATACCTCTCAAGTGTACCTCATTACGAGGAACGTACCTCATTTAGGGTCTTAAAAAGTTCACATTCCTCAAAGTTCCTCAATGTTCCACATTGAAAGACCCTGTCACACATTCAGTTTTAGGAATTTTTTTAAGTGAAATCCATGGTAAATAAAAATGAATCATATTAATTCTGTAAAAGATCTTATGTAAAACCAGTATATTTTAACCATCCTATGACCTTCCTAGTTGAAGTTGTTAGTAAGCCATTGGTATATGTTCCACATTTTGCCCATTTGTTCCACATTGTGAGGGCTAGTGTTCCTCATTTTGGAGATTGAAGGTTGAGAGCTATGTCTGATTTGACCTCTTGTTAAGTTTGTGATCTTTTTTTCCCCCTTTTTTTCTGAGCAAGTTTACAGTATAATGGACCCCATGTGCTGCTTGAAATTCTTTTTAACTGTGGATCCTGTCTCTGAGGAAAGTTTAAAAGGTCTGTCGACATTCTGTTTTTCTTGGCCTCGCAATGTTGTCCTGATGCTGTAAAACATTTCTGGAAATTCTGTTCAGGCAATTAAGTAGTTTCCAGGAAACTTCATTATTTAATTACTTGATTGTGAATACTTCCACTTATAAAGCAAGTCTGATACGTCAGAATCCTAGCCTCTGTTCACCAAAAGAAACAAAAAGGAATCACAAACACTGAGAAGTAGACTGTCGGAAAACGCAAGAAGGGGAAAGATTAAAAACCTCACAGCTGTTGGTGGTCTGTGTGGAAACATGGCAGGTTACTTTGGTCACAATGAAGAGGGAGAAAGTAAACAACAAGTGATAACTATAAAATGTCCATTTTTTATTAAAAAAAAAATGAATGAACATTTGGCTGTGTTACAAAACCGGATGTAGGGGAACATAGTATTGAAGGCAAAGGCAGGAAGCACCCATTGCTTAATTAGACATGTTGGAAGCACTAATTTATTGAGCAAGGACACAAGGCAAGAAGGAAAAATGTGGATAGATGGAGCGATGCAGGGTCACAAAGGAAGATAATAATGGAGGTTCATCAAGAAGCAGCTAACCCAATGGCCGCAAATCCCAAAATATGAATCGGGAGCACAAAGAACACACAAAACTGCTTTGGTACCTGCAAGAACCACACACAAAAAAAACTTGCCCGATACTAGCTTGTTTTACCCTTCTATGTTTTAATATGGAAGCCAGGATCATATCTGACATGTATAGAAGCCCATGTTTTCACAGAGCGACTTTTCAGTTGCAACGCGGAAGATTGAGGGGGATAGTGCCTAGACACCCAGATGTGGTGTCACCAGTAGAGTGAATGGACAGGCCAGTTGTAGTGGAGAAAGGAAGGCATATCCCAGTGTCAAGAGCAAGCATGGAAAAGAGAGGTTTCCCGTGTTCAAAATTTAAAGCACTGGCAGAAACAGTAGCCCTAATTGTTTGCAGTTAGTGGTCCTGAATCAGTTGCAAAAAAGGGGGAGTTTTTACTTTTTGTTAATTCATTTTGAGTGGATAAGAAAGGGGAGGAAAATTCTCCCAACTACGATATTGTAAGGTAAATACTGTGGATTTCTGTTTGAACTGCATCATCACTAAAAATGGGGAGGTAATAAAGCAGCAGAACGCACTAGCATTGTTTTCTTCCTATTGGGGGGAGGGCAGGAACAACCAAAATGCATGGAATTAGAGGAGAAAGGGAAGCAAAGATATTGAATTCTAAGATGAGCAAGGACAGGGCAGGGCAGTAGGAGAAAATAAAGGAGGTAATAAAGGGGTATTTGGATGTGAAAATGCTGCCAAGGAAGATGTAGGTCAAGTTGCATGTGATAACAGTAAAATGATGAAGTAATAAAGTAGTAAATTTGCTATGAAAGGGGAAGGGAAACCGATAGGATAGATGAAATATGCAAGTGATAGGATAACACAAAGTCCCATGGAGAGAGAGAGAGAGAGAGAGAGAGCCATGAAGAACGTTGACTGATACTTGGAAGTAGCACTCATCAATAAACAAAGGAAATAGTGGTGCTTAGATGGGGGGTGCTGAGACAACCAAAATAAATTGATGGAAAATATATGTATGTATTTGGAGGGTGGGTTGATGGGGTTGCCCTGTCTTTACAAGCAAGTTATTTTTTTTCCTATGCAGGTGTGTGTGTGTGTGTGTGTGTGTGTGTGTGTGTGTGTGTGTGTGTGTGTGTGTGTGTGTGTGTGTGTGTGTGTGTGTGTGTTGTGGGATGACGACAAACTAGTCTGTTATTAAACAAAGCTATTGTCTGCTCCTTGGAAGTACATTATGTATAGTTATAATTATACACTATGCATTGTTTATAATTATATTGTGTTTCTTTTTGAGATGATGTCTCTGTTTAGAAGTAAGCTGATACAAAGCCAGAACTGGTTTGTGCATTATGAGACATTTTTCCCAAAAATTATTGTACCCCTATGGAGAAGCATTTTCACTTTAACATCTGTTTGGAGCAGGAAGCGTTGTTTGAAAAACAGATGTAATGCTTGGGGCCAGGAATTCCCAGTTTGTGTGCTAGTAAAAGAACAAGTGTGCAATGTTTCAGTGGTTAAACTGACGAGTGGAAACTAACTTCTAAAGGTTGCTACAGTACATTACTGACAACCTTGTAACCTTTTTGCTGTTCAGAAAAAATCATATTCCTCATAAATTTAATTTGCAAGAAATATGTACACTTGAGTCCTACGTTTGTTGGACTTGGACAGAAAATTATTTCCGAACAATTCTCCTTTTGTGTAGTTGTATTAAGGTTCATTGCTTACAAAATTACTGTGTGGCAATCAAAAAGTAAATCACTTTCCCGAGAAGAGTCCTGTTTGTTCTTGTGAAATACTGAATGTGTTCGCCATTAATTGCTTCTTTTCAATGGTCCAGATACTAAATACAAAAACAAACTGTTACCTAATTGATAGTGGGAAATACTTACTCCATTATACATAATGCTAACTCATTAATGATTCCAGCAAGAAAAGCTTTTTGCTTTTCTTATTGTATTGCACTGTGCCATCTACAAGATAATTATACTGCCTTGGTAAAAGTGTTGTAATAAGGCCTGCCGTTCATATTTACCACATTTATTAGTACTTTAAAAGAAGAAGAGGTATGTGCACATTTTAATGTGTTTTAATTTAACTGGAATGCTAAAGGCTTATTTTCCATTTTTCTGATTGTGTACAGTTCATGCAGAATCTGCTATATAATACATTATTTAAAGCCTTGTCCTCTGCTTATAAAAAACAAAAAAAAAGTTTCAGTAATTTACCTTGTGTTTTTTGCCTTCACTGGTTTCCTTAGCTCAACTTTATCAGTAGAAACTATATAATTTTGTCTGCAAGCCTGTAGACCAAATGTAGGATACAGTCTATACGTATGCTTTTTGTTACAGATATTAAGAAAAGTGTGTCTTCAATAAAAATAATTCTAAATGTGGCAGCAGTGGCACATAGTAAGATAAAACCCTGACTGTGACCCCAGGCAACCATGGTTCGTTTAGCAGCTTAAAGCAGGACGGTGAGGGTGGGGCTGTGCCCATCTTGGGAGGGGATAGGTCCTGGGTTAGCTCATGTTACTACTGTTGACCTGACCATTGCTAGATGGTAGGGATGGAATTGAATGGGTGAGGGTTAGTGCGGAAATGACACTACAGTGGCCACTCAAGACTGGTGTTGGTCGAGCAAAGAAGCATGTTTGAGTTGATACACAGGCATTTGCAGTCCTTACAGTGATATAGGTGCCCTTATTGCCACCCAGGGGTAGGGGGTGAGGCTTTCACACAGAAATGTAGTTGAGTGGTATAGATTCATAGATTAGTACTAGGCTAACTGCCCTTATAGACCTTTTTTTAAGCCTAGCCAATTATCCCATGTGTGAGAATCAAACCCTGCACCTTGGGTCTGTAAGGCAACCACCTTAACCATTATGCCACCCTCCCACCCCTGTGGTAGCTCTCATTGCTAGGATGCTGGCGAGAGCATTAGATTCCTAGATGCTTGCCTGGTTTACAGCTTATCAGAGTGGATCTCAAATACAAGGATCTGATGGAGGATTCACACCGCTGGGCAATTTATGGGCTCATGTGTGATAGAAGGTGGCATGATCGGCAGGCAGAAGGGAAAATGGGGAGAAAAAAAATTCAAATAGCAACTCAGTTTTTACATTTTGTACATAGATCCCTACAAGTACTCCCTTTTATTGGAAAGTTGATTAAAATATGTGCTTTAAACTCATTTAACTGGCACTCGTACCTGCACTGCGAGAGGTGAAGGCATAGCTGCATAAGAAACTGGATTGCATTATCTGAAAATTGAAGAGTTTGGAAGCTAGTAACATAATCTGTGGCAGAGAGGAATTCTTTCCCTTTGTAACCTGTTCAGTGTGTTAGTGCTGAAACTATCCATTTTTGTGCATAATCAAAAGTATTCTGCGCCTTTCTGTTTAGTAGTTGGCATGTTAGTATGTAGTACTTCAATTGTCCACCTTAGTAGAGAAGCTTGTGACCCTGCACCAAGAAGCAGACAGTTCTACGGGAGTGCCGGTTGGCAGTGCCTGTGGTATAAAATACTGACTGAAGTTTGAAATGTATACTCTTTTGTGTGTGACTGATGCTAAACACTCCCCATTCTGGCATACTGACCATTCAACCTCAGTCCTGTGAACATTGTGTGTGTGTGTGTGTGTGTGTGTGTGTGTGTGTGTGTGTGTCTACATTACACCATAGAGTGTGATAGAAATGTATTTCAACTGCTTAGCACCAGAATTCTGGACAAAGCTGAAAATAATGGGATACAAAGGCCCAAAATCTGGAACAGATTTTAAATATCACTTTTATAAATTAAAAAAATTGCTAAGTGACAAGTTTTTCATTATCATTCATTTTGTATAGGATGGTGAAGCATGAAACTCAAATGTCTGGTATTATGTAGTGACTTCATTCTTCAATAATCTGACAGAAACATGCACATTTTATGAGGTATATACCAGAAATACGAGACAAAAATCTGGGCATCCTACAAAACTGCAGTCAGATAAGAGGGATGGGCATCATGGATGCTGTGTGGGGTTTTTAAAGTTATCTGTGGTACTTCAAGTTTGATTTGTTTGTCTTCTGCATTGTTATTTAATGATGAGGGTGTTTATGTTCATTGCATAACTGCTCCATACCTGGTCTCTTATGGGTATTCAGTAGCTTGTGTGCATAATCCCTTATCTGCATGGGTATTTGTGAACTGTACGGGTCTTTAGTAGGAGGTTATTATCGTGCACCAGCCATTCGCAACTGCTAACATAATTCCTTATCTGCATGGGTATTTGTGAACTGTATGGGTCTTTAGTAGGAGGTTATTATCGTGCACCAGCCATTCGTAACTGCTAACATAATCCCATATCTGCAATGGGTATTTGTGAACTGTACGAGTCTTTAGTAGGGGGTTATTATCATGCACCAGCCATTCGTAACTGCTAACATAATCCCATATCTGCATGGGTATTTGTGAACTCTACGAGTCTTTAGTTGGGGGTTATTATCGTGCACCAGCCATTCGCAACTACTAACCTCATCCTAACCCATAGAAGGCACTTCTCTAGCAGCAGTCTCCAGTTTTTGTTTTCTCTGTGAAAGATTCTAGTCTCACTTGCTGCCTCGGAGTTTCATTTTTCAGCAGTGAGGTAACATTTACATTATCTGTCATCTTTAAATGCCTGTAATCATTATTTCATGTGGTTTCTGCTTGTTGCACTAATACATCCTTATTTTTCTTCTGATTTCTTTTCTTTCTTTCCAGAGTACGTCTTATGTAGATTTAAGGTATCACTGTGTGCAGGAAGGGACAAAGTGTCTAATTTGTTTAAACTCCTCTGACAACTGCCAGAATGATCCATCTGCAGATGATTTAGTGACACAACTATAATGCTCCACTTAAAGAAATTCCAATCCCTGCGAGCTACACGCTCTAGGGACCTAAACCTAGTCACCACAATAAACAGAATATGCTGGAGGGATAGATTCCTGTCCCAGAGACTTCCCATACTCTGGAACAAACTACCTATCTATATCAAACAAAGCTCCTCATTAGCACTCTTCAAGAAAAATCTTGATTGGATGGGAGATAGGAAATTCACCCCGGGGATCACTTCTGTGGCTCTGCTTGACAGTGGCACAGGAAAATAATTTTCTTGGGTGACGAAAGCCAGGGTACCTTTGGCTAGGCCTATATAGGCCCTAGGGCCAATAGCCTATTACCTACCTATGAACCTATAAAGCAACAAAAAAGGCCCTTCAAAACTCTTTAGTCAGAAAGGCTCGGGGGGCTGAACAAAGGCAATTTTCCTCCTTTGCAAAGTGTCCTAGTGGACTACTATGAAATTGGCCAGACCTTCACACAGGGTTTGTGAAGGTTCTCAGAAGAGCAGCATGGAGTACTTGAAGTCATCCAACTCCTCAAATGAGAAGTTTGAGAAACTTTGTAGGCTAATAAAACAGAAGGCAACTACAAAACCCAAATTCCCTTGACACTAACAGCACTCTATACAAGTTAAGAGTCTTTCAGAGAAACCACTGAATCCATGTGTGTTTTCCAAATCCTGTCTTTATTTTGGCATCTCATTCCCACCCATGTTTTTAAACTTATTTATTAAATCGTCATATTTGAAGTTGCAATATATATATATATATATATATATATATATATATATATATATATATATATATATAAATGGGTTCACTATAGAATGCCGAAATACTGAAATCCCGAATTTCAGTATTTCGAAACTCTATAGCTGAAAGCTTGAAATCGCGAAACTCCAGAAGCAAAATTCAAAATCATGAAGTTCGGAGCTTCTGGTGTTGCGGTATGTGAATGGATAGGTGTAAGTTCAGGTAAGTATGTATGAGTGTGTTGGTTAGGAGCTTTAGTGTATGTTAGTGTGTGTGTTTTGGCTGTGATGTGTGTGTGCAAGGGTCTGGGAAATGTGTGGGAGTTGCCTTTGTGTGTGTGATCAATCTTGGAGTTAGTATATATAAGTAGGGGGGTGTGGGGGGCTTGCCCCCCCTGCTTGTCTGTAGTGTAGGATTACATGTTTGATTGTGGGGGGGCATTGTGTGTATGTGTGTGGTGTATTTGTAGTGTAGGTTCGCGATTATGGGGTTTTGGGATTTTAAGCTTTTCAGACTGTAGAGTTTCAAAATACTGAAATTCTGGATTTCAGTATTTTGGGATTCTATAGTGAACCCATATAATATATATATATATATATATATATATATATATATATATATATATATATATATATATGTGTGTGTGTGTATATGTAATATATATATATATATATATATATATATATATATATATATATGTTTAATATCAGAATGTCGAGTTGAGTTGCCCGCAGATGGAGAACTCAAAACACAGATGTTCGAATTTCCATCTGGCTGAATATCTCAGCATTCAAAAGTTTATATTAACGAATGCACTGTGCATTCACTAATATAAACTCGAACTGCAAAGATCAAGGTACAGTGCAGTTTGGGAAAGTCATCCCTTTCCTCACTGTAATGCGATCTCGGAGTTGGAATATATAGTTAGGGTGTGTGTGGGGTGTAGTAGGGCTTGCCCCCCTGCAAAAACATGATGTTAGGTATAGGAGTTTCTTTTACCTGAGCTCCTATAAGGACATCACGTTATCTGTTTGGCAACAATGTTGAATCTGCTGAATTCATTCAGCTGATTCGACATTGTAACTTGTTCAACATTTTGATTTTGGGTTTTTGTATTTGGTGTTTCGAACGGAAATTATTTTTCCATTTAAAATTTTGATAGTAAACGTGTGTGTGTGTGTGTGTGTGTGTGTGTGTGTGTGTGTGTGTGTGTGTGTGTGTGTATATGTGTGTGTGTGTGTGTGTGTGTGTGTGTGTATATGTGTGTGTGTGTGTGTGTGTGTGTGTGTGTGTATATATATATATATATATATATATATATATATATATATATATATATATATATATATATATATATATAAAATGTCCCTGTGGAAAAAACTGTAGTAACACTTTTTCCATTGTCATCATGCAGTTTTTCTTTCTAAGAATTTTCATTCACACCATTACATAAATCTGCAGTGGTAGCGTTCTTGCCTCATAGCAAGAGGTTCTCCCGTTCGATTCTCGGCTGGAGTGCGGAAAATGCCTTCTGTGTGGAGTCTGCATGTCCTCCCCGTGGTTGGGTGGGCATTTGAAAGACCTGCGTAAATGGGCGTGCCTTCGTTGAAGGTTGAACGTCGAGCTGGCACCTCTGCATTTGTAAAAATCTACTGCCAATCATTAGCGGACCGGAGTTCCACTGTGGCGCCCCTAATTAGGAAAAGCTGAAAGACAACAACCAACAATTACATACATTGCTCAATTCCTTCCTTACCTTAAATGTCAATCCTCCTCATCTTCCTGAGCATTATTCTACATGTATTCTCACAAATTACACTTATTTGAAATTTGCACCTTCCCTTTTTCTGAAGATCTGGCCTTCAGTTCCTGTTTCCTTTTTAGTATTCAAAATTTCCATTAAGTTTGGTTTAGATATTTGGCCTATATATTGGCCATAAGATTTCATTACAACACTTTCAGATGGTAAAAAATCACCTGAGATTGATGCTCTGTCCTTGGGGATGCCACTGCAGCACTATGCTGAAGACTGACTATCACTTTAGTTGCAGTCAAAGGCATTCAGCAAAAGAAAACTATGTATATTTTTTCTGGTAAAAGATATAGTGTTTACTTGTGATGTAATGACAACTCATATTCTTCATTATTATTGCTGAGCAAAGATTCAGCAGAACACCCATATAGAAATGGAATATAAAGCTTATATCAGAGTATGGCAGTGAATACCTCTAAAACAGTGGATGTGCCAAAAAACACATAAGATATTTCATTCTTCCTTTGAGATTTCATTATGAAACTTCTGTGAGTTTACTTACAAACATCACAGAAGACTGCTACTCCTAGTGCAGGTGTATTCTGAAAAGGAGGGAATGCACTGTGGTATTTTAACTCACTGGATATTGTGATGCACATTGAATGTCAGCATATTAGCATTGGGGTTGGTCATTTGGAAAATGGACAGTTACGGGTCAACATATAAGTATAGGGGACAGTCCATTAGAAAGTGGACAAGTTAGGTCATTTAATCTTGAAAGCTTACTTCCATTACAAAGTGAAGCTCTTATTTCAGGTCATAACGCACAATTTGCCTTATTCCATTAAAGCTTATGCCTTTTGAAGTTTATTAGAACACTGGCCTGACTTCCAGCTGTTGTGTGTGATGGGCAGTGCAGGGATACCCAGATTTTTTTTCTTTGAGTAATCACAAGTAAGTTTTACAATAGCTGAATATCCACTAATAGCTAAATCTAGCAATCTCTATTAAGGGAAAGGTCCTCCAATGGGTTAACGATTTTTTTTTCGCATTGTGACAATATGGATTTTGTACTTCTGCAAATTTTTGTCTCAGAAGATTAATATAATTTTAATGATCTTCCAGAGCACAGTTTATAGATTCTGCAGCGATGGATGAGTTGGTAGTCATTTAAAATTCATCTGTTTCTAGTTTGAGAAGCACAAGTCCGGGACAGAGCATTTCAGTAACTAATATGTAAATTGTCGTAAGAGCAACAGAAAAATATTTGTTCAGTTTGATTAGTATAATAGTACTCCATGAGTAAGATAAATTGATATTAAGCCACTGATCAGATTCAGTTGAAACATTTTATCTCAGAAGCAGTTGAGGTGGTTTAGTAGGTGTTCTGTGGGTGGTAGGTTACTTAAAAGATTTAGGATGGAATCTGTTTAGTATTGTTTTGTAACAGCTGTTAAATTATGACTAAAGGATGTTTTACTAATGATTATCCAGTGAAATTACAGCCATGGGAAACGGAAACCGAAATGTAAAAATCCTTTTAAAAAAATAAATAAAAAAGTCTTTCAGAACGACCAAGGGGTGTAAAAAACCAGACTCGAGGCTATATGAATTTCATGCTGCACTGCCAGGTAAGTCAGATAAAAAGATCAAAAGAAACTGCAAAACACAATCCACGTAACTGAAAGCTTTAATGATTAAGCTCTTTCATCTTGAACTTCATCAGAATCACAATAACACAAATAATTCCCACTTTAAATACCCTGCCCCAGTTACTCACATGACCATGCCCTACCTATTAAAGAACTTACATTAATAGTAAAATTATTAAAACTACACTAAAATGTAACCAACTTATAAAAATCAAAAATGAAAATAACCAAACATATTAAATATATAAATATATTCCTATTATGTATAAACTGTTTTTAAACTATATACAATTTTAATTTCAGCACACTACTAATTGAAATGTCATTTAATACGGGGGGGGGGGGACTGTGGCATTTAAACTGAACTGCCAACGCAATTCTTTTTCTTCTATAAGGTCAGCCATGGTCCCCCCTGTCTAAGGTTTAGGAATATATTTAATATGTTCGGTTATTTTCATTTCTGATTTTTATAAGTTGTTGGCTACATTTTAGTGTAGTTTTAATGATTTTACTATTAACAATGTAAGTTCTTTAATAGGTAGGTCATGTGAGTAATTGGGGCAGGGTATTTAAATTGGGAATTTGTGTTGCTGTGATTCTGATGAAATTAATGATTAAGCGCTTTCGTCTTAAGTTTTGAATTACGTGGACTGTGTTTTGCCATTTCTTTGGATTTCATATTTTGGCAGTTGACTGTTTTCTGTTTCGTGTACTGGTTCTCAGATAAAAAGATGGTCATAGATCAGTCTTTTGGAAGAAATATGGTTATCTAAACAGCTATTGATGAGACTAGGGAGCTTTGGATAAATGTAAGAAAGGTGCACTTTGTCTAGGGTAAAAGTTACCTATATATTATAGGTTCATAGGTTGGTACTGGGCTATCTGCCTGAAGGCATATATTAGCCCAGCCACATTGTGCGGTATTCACCGCCCCTTTAGTAGTTCCCTAGACCCTTGTACTAGCAGCTAGTACCCTTGGCCCCTATCTTGTAGTGCTGTTGGTGTGATCCCCGGTGTGAACTTTCGGTTACCCATCCACTCATCAAGGTTCCTCTTGAAGAGTGATAGTGAGGGGCTCTGCCTTATGTAGATTGGGACCCTGTTCCATAGTAAGGGAAGTCTCTGCGAAGGGAATCTATCCCTCCAGCATGTTCTATTCATTGTTGTGTTGAGGTTTATATCCCTAGAGCGTGTAGCTCGAGTAGATTTGGTTTTGCTAAGATGGAGCATGTTCAACAATTCTGGGTTGGACATGGCTCTGTACGTTAGACAGAGATCGCCTCTGAGAAAGCGGTATGCAACAGAGAACAGTCTTAGCTTTTTCAATCGTGCTGCATAGGGCAACTGTTTGAGGCGAGTAATTCTCTTGGTTAGGTACCTCTGTGGTCTCTCCAGCTGCTGGAGATGTCTAGCCAGGTACATTCCAATTGGTGCATTGTACTCAATAATGGGTCTGATGAGGGAAGAGTAGAGCGGCACCATTACATCCTTAGATCTTGATGCGAACCCTTTCATGATCAGATGGGTCACATAGAAGGATTTTCTAACCACTTTAGCAACATGGTTATCAAAGGAAAGCTGGCTATCTACTTTGGTCCCTAAATCCCTTATTTCTTCTTCAGATTTCAGGGGATTACCTCCTATGTTGTAGTTTGTGGGTACTCTGTTTTTTCCAAAGGGGATTACTGTGCATTTTTTTGCATTTAGCTTGAGACCATGGTTTGACGCCATGCATCAGTCTCATTTAGGCCCTTCTGGAGATCTCCATGTCGGCCGGAGACTCTATTATAGCACCCAGTTTGCAGTCGTCCGCAAACTTAGTCAGCCACAGCCCTTCTGTGCTTGCCTGTACTTCTGAGAAGTATATGCCAAACAGGAGGGGCTCCAGGACAGAGCCCTGAGGCACACCACTCGTTACTGGTCTGGATTCAGACATAGATCCCACTACTCTTACTTTATGGGATCTGTCTGAGAGCCAGTTTGCGATCCATCTTGTGACGTAAGGGTTTATGGCCCAGGCTTGTGAGCTTATCAATAATACCCGAATGGTGAATGGTGTCAAATGCTTTAGCAAGGTCAAGGTAAGCTGTGTGTACCTACTTTCCCTTACCTATAGCCTGAGTAACTGTCTCAAAGAAATCCCCCAGGTTCAGGAGGCATGATCTGCCCTTGACGAAGCCGAACTGTGTGGGATCTAGCGACTGGAGGTTCCCAATCTCTCCATTTATGAGTTCCATAATGATTCGCTCCATAGCCTTACAGGTCAGACTGGTCAGGCTTATTAGTCGGTAGTTCCCAGGGTCAGTTGTGGCCCCACCCTTGTGTAGCGGGACCACCGTTGCCATGCGCCATTCCCTGGGCACATATCCTTTGGAGAGGCTGAGACTGAACAGGGTATTAAGAAGCGGGGTTAATTCCTTTTGGAGCTCGCGTATGACACAGCCTGGGACACCATCTGGTCCCATGGAAGCAGTGTTTTTAGCTTTAGATAGAGCCTTGTTAACCAATGTATCAGTAATAACTGGACTTGCACAATCCCCTGGAATGGGTAATAGGCCCTGTAGGTGGTGAGGGGGGGGAGAATTTGCACTGAACCTGTCAGCCAAGACGTTGGCAATGTCAGAAGGGTCAGTGTATTTTGTTCCATTTTGTACTAGCTCAGAACAGACCTGAGCGTTGCCATTTAGGTTTTTGACATAACCATAGAAGGCCTTATGGTTATCCTTGGCAACTTTCTTTTCAAAACTAGCTTTCGTTGACTTGATGAGGGCCCTCAATTTCTTACTAATGCTGATCAAGGATGATTTTTCTACTTGAGATTTGGCCTTTTTTTGTATGTCTCCTCCTTTTATTGTAAAGTTTGCTTATGGCCGGGGTCCACCAGACTGGTTTCTTCTTGCTTGAGGAAGGAGTCTTGGTTTTATTTGGGATAGCATGCAATCCTGAAGATGCATACAGAGTGCCTTGGTGTAGGATTCCACATCCTGGATATCATTATCCTTCTACAAGGGAATAGTGAAGCTTTCCACTTCGGATGCAAGTAGTTTGAAGTTTGCTTTGGAAAGGTTTTTGACTATGTTGTGGAGGGGTGATGTCCAGGGTTATCGGTTTGTGGTCGGATCTGACCAAGGAGGGAGTGATAATGGGTGTGGTACAGTGGGCGCCCATATTTGTGATGATTAAATCCAATATGTTGTCCCCTCTAGTTAATTTTAGTTTAGTTTAGTTTGTGCATAAACTACCTCAAATGCCAGTAGGTAGAAAAAGTAGGAAGAATGGCGTGAGCTCAGGATAGTATTGGCAACAAATTTGAAATGAGCTTTGAATAGGTGACTGTGCATTTCCATGTTGATGATACAAAGGTCTTGGATATTTTTTAGAGGGTAAAACAAAAACTGGCAAATGAGCCATTAATTATGTTGCTTTGTAAGGTAATTGTAAGTAATGGCTCTAAATATGGAAATTTTCAGACATGCTTGCTGACATCCCAGGTAGATAAGACAACATTCAGTATGCTGGTGTTATTTTCTTTTTTTTAGCTGTATGAAATTAAAATATACAATAAATGACCATTAGTATTCAAGAGATTGCATGCTGATAGGACAAGCCCGATCAGCATGCCCCTTGTAAAATGAGCATATCCAAATTCTTAAATATTGAGTGGTGAGACTTTGTTGTGATATCCTAAGTAAAGCTATCTAAACCAAGGGGAAAGAAGGTCCAACATTTAAAAAAAAAAAAAAAAAAAACATTTAGTAAAAACTGCAAGAAGGACCAAGAAGCCAAGGGATCTTGACTGTGTAATACCTTAATGTATCCATAAAGACTTAAAAGGTAAAATGTCATGGGCATTCAGAAACGTAGCGGAAACATAGGTATGTCCCTAAGGTGTCATTTGCATAAATCTCAGGGCCTCCACTACAGGAGATTTAAGGTATCACACTCTGAAGATCCTAGTGTGACTTTTTTCTTGAAGTTTTTACTGAATGGTTTGTCCGTGTGACCTTCTTACCGTTCGATTTGAAAGTAAAGCCATCTACAGATATTTTTCGAGGGACAGCAAAGTATGGCAACTCAGGACATTCTGCAAAACTCTGGACAGTTTAAAGTTGTAGTTACTGGTAGCATTATCGATTAATATGGCTGATAGTCTACCTTGTAACTGTCCAAACTTTAGTTGAATGTCCCTCAATTTTTTCATATATTCTATCACATGTTAAAATTTAAATATTCTCGAAAACCCCGAAGTGTTTTGTTAATTCCAGATGTTACACTTTCACAAAAAAAAAAATCGAGAGAAAGGCAAACACGGTCGGGAAAGTTCTCTTAGGTTCATAGGTTCATACTAGGCTATCTGCCCTAGGGCATTTAAAAGCCTAGCCAGAGTGTGTGTGGCTTTCACCACCCCTTAGGATGAGAATACTATACCCATTAGTTTGCTGTGCCTCTGTCCAGCAGTGATACAGAGATGATTCCCTGGGTAAACCTACGATCTCCCATCCACTCGTCAAGATTTCTCTTGAACAGAGTCAGTGAGGGGCTCTGCCTCACATGGACTGGGATTCTGTTCCATAGTGTAGGGAGTCTCTGGGTGATGAATCTGTCCCTCCAGCACGTCCTGTTTATATCCGTGTTGAGATTTAAGTCTCTTGCTCGTGGCTCTGGTGGATTTGGATTTTTGAGGTGGAGCATGTCCATTAATTCGGGTTGGACATGGCCTTGTTTGTCAGGCACAGATCACCTCTGAGCAGACGGTATGCGACTGAATAGAGCTGGAGTTTCTTCAGTCGGGCATCGTATGACATATGCTTGAGCCCCTTTATCCTTTTGGTGAGGAACTTTTGGGGTCTTTCCAACTGCTGCAGGTGTCGGGTAAGGTACATTCAATGGGGCGTTGTACTCAATCATTGGTCTGATAAGTGAAGAGTACAGGGGTACAATGACCTCTCCTGATCTGGATGTGAATCCCTTCATGATCAGGTGGGCAATGTAGAAGGTCTTCCTAACCACTTTGGCAATGTGAGTGTCAAAAGAGAGGTTACTGTCAACTTGGGTCCCCAGGTCCCTGATAACTTCTTCCGTGTTTAATGGATTACCACCTATGTGGTAATTAGGGGTTACCTTGTTTTTCCCAAAAGGTATGACTATACATTTTTTGGCGTTTAGCTTAAGGCCATGGCTCTGGCACCAGTTATCCATTTCTATGAGACCTTTCTGGAGGATGTCTGTGTCTGATGGAGTGTCAATTATGGTGCCCAGTTTGCAGTCATCTGCAAATTGTCAGCCACAATCCCCCAATGTTTGCCTGCACTTCAGAAAAATAAATGCCGAACAAGAGGGGGCCCAGGACTGAGCCCTGTGGGACACCGCTCGTGACCGGCTTAGAGTCTGACATGGCACCAGCAACTCTAACCCTGTGTGTTCTGTCCTTGAGCCAGTTTGCAACCCATCTTGTGACATATGGGTTTACATCTAAGCTGGTGAGCTTTTCTATGATGCCCGAGTGGGGTATTGTGTCGAACACTTTTGCTAGGTCAAGGTAGGCTGTGTGAACTGCCTTACCCTCATCAATGGCCTTAGTGACTGTTTCAAAAAGTCGACCAAGTTCAAGAGGCAGGATCTGCCCTTGACAAAGCCAAATTGGGTAGGATCCAGTGTCTGTAGGTCCCCAATGTCTTTATTTATGAGTTCCATTATGATCCTCTCCATAGCTTTGCAGACAAGGCTCGTCAAGCTTATGGGGCGGTAATTTCCAGGGTCCGTAGAAGCACCGCCTTTGTGGAGTGGGACCACAGTTGCCGTACGCCATTCTTTGGGTACGTATCCTGTAGTAAGGCTAAGATTAAACAGCAGCCTTATGTGTGGGTTTAGTTCCTCATTGAGTTCATGTAGCACACAGCCGGGGACACCGTCCGGTCCCATTGATGCTGTGTTTTTTGCTTTAGAGAGAGCAGCTCTCACCTGGGCATCTGAGATGTTTGGAAGGCTAGACTCTGGTGGGATAGATTTCTCCTTTTGGGGGGGGGGGGATTTGCACTGAATCTGTCTGCCAGTATGTTGGCAATGTCTGTGGGTTGAGTGATTTTTTTATCATTTTGGACTAATTCTGAGCATATCTGGGAGTTTCCACCCAGGTTTCTAACCTAGCTAAAGAAGGCTTTATGATTGTCTTTTGTGTCATTAGCGATTTTTCTCTCAAAGTTGGCCTTGGATGATTTTATGAGTGATCGTAGTTTTTTGCTAGTATTGATCAGAGATGCCTTCCCATTTAGGGATTTTGCTCTGTCATGTAGTAGCTTTCTCCTCTTGTTGTAGAGTTTGTTTATGGCTGGAGTCCACCAGACCGGGCGCCTGCCTTTGGTGGAAAGGGTCTTGATTTTGTTAGGGATTGCTTGATCCATACATTCCTGGAGGTGCTCGTAGAAGGCATTTGTAAGGGTTTCAGCAGCGTGGGTTGTGGTTTCCACTGGCTCGGGGGCCTTGAAGGATACCACTCCAGTCTTAAGAAGTGTGAAGTTTGCTTTTGAGAAGTTCTTCGCTGTGGTCTTTTTTGCTGGGGGCGGGATGTGGATCTCCAGTGAGATTAATTTATGGTCTGATCTCACCAATGAGGGATATACTTCCAGTGTGGAGCATTTTGTCCCCATGTTCGTGATGATCAGGTCTAGTATATTTTCTCCTCTTGTGGGAATGGTGACTAGTTGTTCCATAGCATTTGAGTTTATGAACTCAAGGAACCTTTGGGCTAGGGTGTTGGGGCTTGAGTAATGTTCCCAGTCTATGTTTGGGTAGTTGAAGTCACCCAATATGATGGTGTTTGGAGAGACATTCATACTCTCCAGTGTCTTCAGGAAGGCTGTGTGGGTTTCCTGAGTTTGAGAAGGTGGTCTGTAGCATGTTACAAACTGTAGGGCAGTTTTACCTATGGTTAATTGCACCTGGATGGTCTCCGATGCTTCTTGCGTTGCCACTAACCTGGAGGTGTGGGTATCCTTTATGAATATGGATACTCCCCCTCCTTTTGTGGTTTGGTCCGGATTTTGGGGCCAGAACGCATGATATGAGGTATAACCTGATAGTGCTGGGGTGCTCTCAGGAGCCTTGAACCAGGTTTCAGTCACAGCACAGACATCGATGTTCTCCATACTGAGGAGGGCTTCGAGGGCGTGCATCTTGAGGTTTAGACTTCTGGCATTGAGCAGTATTACCCTTAGTTTTTCTCCATTTTTGTTTTCTAGGGCGGTAGGTTTATCATTTGAGCCTTGCCTAAAAAAGGCACTATGGGGGTGGCAAGAGCCTTTGCCAATATCCGGAAGCCCAGGGGTGACAGGTGCAAGCCGTCCCTTGCGAAGCTCTCTGGTGCCTACCTTGCACTGCTCTGTACTGTGCAAGCATGGGAATGTACGTACCTTGCACATGCGTAGTAAGTCAGTAAACTGTGAAAAAGGCGGAATAATAGTAAAATTTTTATACAAAGACATTGTTTATGAAAGGTAAGCAATTTCTTTTTTAAGTAATGTTATTGTATAATAGCAATAACCCACTCCTGGATGTGGGTTGCCCAGGATTTACCCACACCTGGCTTTATTTACTCGCTTGGGCTTCACCCTCATGCTCAAACCACACCAGCCGTGGGTAAATCCTGTGACGCCCACACCCACTTGTGGGTTATTGATCAAATCTGTCCATCCATCCACAACCTCTTTTCCCTATTTTTGCACATAGGGTTGGGGTGTCACAAAATAGAAGTATGCATTTTTTAAGAAAGGAAACTGGTGATGTCATATTGTAGTGGATATAACTAGAGACATAAAATAATCCAGTCAAAGAACTTGCATCGAAAATAAGATGGGTGCAAGTAACTTGGCATAATTTGAATGCAGCTTGGGTGCAAATCCAACCCCGTCCCCTTTAAAAGCCATAACTACTAATGTTGAAGAAAATGAATAAGAAAATAAAACTTTGCAACTGGAAAGGCAACTATAAATGTCACACAGCAGGTTTTATTGTTGGATACACTAATATTTAAATTGTTAGTAGAGAAAGAAGTTCTGTCTGTTGCCTGCAAGGTGTGTGAACTTTTTTCACCTCCTGTGTAAAGCATTTGAAGAACAAAACCCACCTACCAGCTGTGTGTGTTATGGCTACTGGAGTATCTAAAATCATAACTGTTGAATTAGCCTTTTACCTGTTTTCCATAGTCTTTTTTTGTAGTGAAATGTTGTAGTTTTGTCCTATTATATAAGTTCTTTGCATGTCATGTAAATCCTTAGTTTCCAGCTCAGATTGTTATGCTGTGTAATATGTAAAGGTGCATGTTTTATAGTGGCTAAAGAAGAAATACAATACGTCAGGTGAGTAAGCATTATTTTTTAATCACAGTTTGTCCCTTTCCATCTGATGAATAAAGAAAGTATTCAGTGTACTGCCTTCTCTTAATCTATATGTATGTGACTTCAGCTGTCTGATACAGAGAAGACAAAATGCTTAGCAGCATAAAGCGAGGCTTTAGGCTTTAAAAATTCCCTTGTGGCAACTGAAGTGTGGTTAAGTAAGACCAGCCAACACTGCCTCGTATGAAAAGTAGAGCGAATTAGAATTTGTACCATGAGCAGTTTGACACTATAGTATTATGTTGTGCTCTTTCTTTCGTGCATGTGTATGTGTAAAACACTGCATTATTTGAAAAACAGAGTGAATTTTAATCCGTGCCCTGAGTAGTTTGGCACTATAATATTTTGTTGTGCTTTTTTGTGTGTCTGTGTGTGGGCTTGTGTCTAAAATGTATATACTGTAGAGACCAATATAAAGATACTTGTAGTGTCAGAGAAGCTTTTGTTAGAGGACAAGTTGGATGTTTTAATTGTCATAGTATGGAATTTTTAGTCCTTAGATAAGTGGTGGTAGTCATTTGTGCATAATATACAAATATGAATTAAAGCTACTCCCTGACGATGGTTCAGGAACCTTTTTTGTATGTATTTAATGCGGCCATAATGTGTAGTATTGTGTCTTCACAGCAAGAGGTCCTCTGGTTTGGTTATTTGCTGGTGCGCCTTCTGTGCAGAGTCTGTTTGTCCTCCATGTGTTTGTGGGTCTCCAGGTGCTTCAGTTTTCCTGCTCTGCTGCAAAGCCATGGAGTAGACAGATTGGCTGCTGCTGGACTGTCTGTAGCAGTGTGTGTGTTTAATATGGATGAAGGGCCTGGCAATCTGCTTGTACTCCCTTGCCTGGCTACTGCTGGACTGTCTGTAGCAGTGTTGTGTGATATGGATGAAGGGCCTGGCAACCTGCTTGTACTCCCTTGCCTAGTAAACACTGAGGATGGCGGTGGCGGTTCACGGGGTCACTGTACAAGTAAGCAGAGACATGCAAGTGTGAGTAGGTTAGTAAGAATCTCCTGCATATTAGCTAGCCTGCTGATGGATGGATAGTTCTCTCGACTGTGCTACCTGTGACTTGGTTTCAGCAAATTATCCCCAGATTAGAGGGCTGACTGGCGATGGTGGAATTTAGCTGATGAGTGGCTTTCAATCTGGGGGGAGGATGTTTGCTACTCTGGTGGAGTCCTGGCATACAGCATCCTTTGAGATGCACTTTCATACATTTGGAATTATCATCATATTATTTACTCACATTGGGAGTGTGCAGTGTTGTACAGGGCATGTGTAGGAGGGTGAAATTGTATAAGTTATAGTCTGCACTCCTTCAAGGCACACATGATCTTCCAGAGTCCCATTGTTGTCCTGTAGATATTATGGGCTCTATAAGGTAAGTTGGTAAGTCTTATGGATATGCAAAACAGGTGAACAGGATTACCCCTAAGCACTAGCTTAGCTGAAACCCAGCAGACCTCTTACTTGACCCACTTACCATTTAAATACTTTAACAATTTCTGGAAGTTCACTAAACTAAATTGTTCATTCATCAGTAATGAAAAAAAGACATTGAATCTGTTACTGGCGTGGCTCTTTGTCGCATGATCCTGTTGCTACCTGTTCTGTAGCATTCAGTTTATACTTGGGTCATAGGTCTAGGGAGTGTGATCCAGAATATTACCCTTTTTGTGTTTACCGAATGGAGAGTAGTAGTATTGGAGATAGTCCAGCTATGCCTGTGGTATACCAGAATTGAATCTTCAGGATGTTAAGTGACTGAAGCAGTGTTAACCTGTATAGGGGAAGATCCGGAATTTGGTTATTGGTTTAGAAGAGCAGCGAGCCTTTTCTTTTTGGATCTATTAGAGGCACAAAACTAGCTGTTAAGGCAATTGCAGATCAAACATGGAGGTGCTATTTGACACCTGCTAAGGTAGATTATTTATGTATTTACATCAAGGATTTGTACTTGGCATTAGTTAGCTCGACACCCAGAAATTATGGAATGTAACTGGTTAGTGGAAGCCTTGGCATTTAATTGTTGCCAAGTAACCTGCTATATATGCGCTCACATAAAGAACATTTTTTTAAGTAATGGTAAAGTTTTATTTAGAGTATTGAGGATGTATTAACTACATGCCTTTAAGCTATGCCACAGCATGGACTTACAGTTCCATGTGAGTACAGAGTGAATTTGTTCTAAATATTTGTTTGCAATATAACCCTCAATTCTGACTTCCCTGCCTGAGTAAGTTTTTTCAGCTGCTGCCATACATATGGACTTGTTTTTTTTTTTAATTGTTTCTGTTGTTTCTCGAGCTCACTTCAAGAAAGCTCACCGTGGTTATAGTTGTGGCGATATACATGAGCATGTTTTACTTGTTACTGAAAGGCTGTGTATTTGTAACATTATTGCCTAATATTCTGTTCTGGGTACTTTTCATTACTTGCAAATGTGGTTATTGGGTAGTGGAGACATCTCGCTAGCTGTAACTGAATACTTGGGAGTGTTCAAATCAGTTGTACTGTTTTGGGCACTGCTTTGTTGAGCTTCCCTTGTATTTGTGGAGGGTGCACAGTGTTCAAGCGAAAATACCCTTTCCATTTCAGCTACAGTTTATTTTCTATTACTTATCTGCACTTGATGGTTGTGGTCTGCATCTGTGGAAAGGATCGTTTTCAGGAAAGGATTAAGTGTGATTCAAGGAAGAGTGTCTCTGCTTACAAACAGGGAGCTTCATTTTTGACATTTACTGTTTTTTTACCTACAGCTAAAATTGCAAAAATTAAAAAGGAACAGAAAGAACTAAGATATCAGATTCATGCAGCACTGCTTATTATTTGATTGTTTCTGCACTGAAAAAAAAACACGGGTAGCTTTAAATTTAAGTAATATGGCAAGGTAGTGCAGGCATGCAAGCAGTTTAGCATGCCAACGTGTACAAGTCAGTGGAGTTTCAAATGTACGTAACTTTTTATTTATTTATTGCAAATTGGCGAAAAGCTTGAAGAAATGGGTCTCCACAAGTGCCCGTGTCCCAGGCAGCCAAAGACCAATGTGGGAGTGAGAGGGGAGCTTTAAGTTAAGGGAGCAGCTCTGGGCCTTAGGTTTAGGGAGGAGAAGTGGAGTTTTAGGGCTAGGGATGGAAGATTCAGGTTAGAGTTGGGGGTCAGGTGGGAGTTTTGGGGTTAGGATTGGAGTTGGGTGAGACTGCAGCACTAACATAGCCATCTTGTAATGTATAATATGATCTAATCTTTAGATTACTTTGATCAGGTCTGAGATCATAAGCAGATTAATGTGCGTTTGGGGAAATGGATGCCAGTAAAATTCCCTCAACACTGAAACTTGAAAAGTGAATTTCTTGATACCCATTTTGAGACCAGATAATAAGTGGTTGTAGTCAGGGACCTAGTCATAACTCTTTGTAAAACACTGGGGGATGTTCTTCGTGTTTCACTGTTGCAGTCATTACATTTGGGTAATCTGCTGGCAGGTTGCCCTCAGTCGGCCTGAATAACAAAGCCTTGGGTCCTGCGTCGGTTGTAGTCTCCTCTTCCATGACGTCAGGTCGTCAGGGGTATAAAACATGCAGCCGACACCATTTTATTCAGTCTTTCTTGCCGTGTGGTGCCTGAAGCAAAAGCAGTTCACAAGTGCTGGTCGGCCGACTCCTGAAATTTTTGTATTAGAGTTTCAGAACCGAAGTCTTCAACTAAAGCTAAGTACCCCATTGGGGAAACTTTTTTTCTTGCTCCTTACTGATGTCAGTAAAAGTTAATAATTGCATTACTTGTGGGAAGCAAATACCTCATAAGGATTTTCATTTGTACTGTATTCCTTGCCTAGGCCCTGATCACAACGTGCCTTGCTGTTGGTTTTGTGCTTGATTTAACCAACCCACTATTAAGCGTCTGTATATTTTTGCTTTAACTTTAACTATCCTGAAATGTCGTCTGTTAGCAATCAGACTACCGGAGTTCACAAAAAACACAAGGAAAAAGACAGACCGTTGAGGTTCAAAACCGACTAAGCTTCTCCTAAGCCAGTCACCGGTTTGCCGGTACTCCGTGAGGTGCTTTCGCAGCCCCTGATACCCGCTACTTTTGAGTCGCAGGCCTCTACGGAGACCCATTCGGTGTCCGATATGCCGCGAGATTGAGTATTGAACCCGCGTCTCTCCCTTGGATGGGTCCCAGAGCCACTGAACAGGCACCAGCTTCTGAGAGTGTTTTCAGTCCTCAACATTTTTATATTAAACCGACGCCAGCAACAAAAACAAGATCAAAAACAACTTCTATGTCTAAAAAACTGACACATGAGCCACGTGCATAGGCCCCTATGCCTAAAAAGCAGACTATCAAAATGGCTGAGAATTTAATTACCTTGATCAGGGCCCCCCACCCCCCTTTGCTAAGAGGCCTAGGCAAGGCACTGATTATGAATCTTCGGATCAGGTTTCCATTTCTTCTGATCAGGAATTTTCTATTCCACCCTGTGAGGATTCTGATGCAGAGGAATCCATCCCATCTGCATCGCCTCCTAAGGATTGCTCTTTTGGAGAGTCTTTGCATACTTTAAGGGAACATTTTCACTGGGAGAGTCAGGACTTCTCTGAATCAAGAGGTTTAGGGATTTCCTTCTTCCTCAGCATAGGCCTTTGGCAATACTTCCTGTATTAGACATTGTTGGTGTGTTCTCGGAATCAAGCATGGCTCCTAATTCCCTGCCTCCGCTCCTAGTAAGCCAGACCAATATTACAGGGTTCCTGACTCCCATAAATTTCTTTTCAAAAATCCTGCTGCTGATCCTGAGACTATTTCTCAGGGTCCCAAGGGTGTTAAGGCTTCTACAGCCAAAAATCCTACCCCTTCTGACAGAGATTCCAGGGCGCTGGATAGATGGGGTAAGAAGGTTTATACGTCTGCAACCTTGGCAATCAGGGCTTTAAACTGCCAGTTTCATATGCTTAAATATCAACAGCATGTTATGGGCTTACTAAAACAGAAAATTATGTTGATTTCTGATTGTGTAGAAAAGTTACAGGATTTATTGCATTCAGCAGAACAGGTTGGAAAGCATACTTTGCAATGTGGTTTTGATTCCTTGGAGGCCTCTTGTAGCGCCACCGTTAATGGATCTGTGATTAGAAGGCATACCTGGCTCAAGGAGCAAAATCTGCTTGATCATGTTAAAGCTAAATTGTTGGATGCCCTTTTGCAGCATGATACTCTGTTTGGTAATAAGGCAGAAGAGGTTTTGAAGAAAATGGAAGACCAAGCTAAATCTATGCAAACTGTAAAAGATTTCTTGCAAGTGCAGCCACCCAGGTTCAGTAGGCACTGGCCTACTAAAAATTGGTCCTTTCCTGTGTCCAACAGAGCCACTCTGGGCAAACCCAGGCGCTCAAAAGGCTCCAGATATCAATCACAGGGTTCTTACAGGTCGAAGCAATGGGGTGCTTCCACCTCCAAATCTGGAGGAAACAAAGCACAACCCTACAGTAAGCAGTCTCAATGACTTTCCTCTACCATCTCCAAGTACTTATCTTTTGGCAACCGCCTTGGGGGGGGGAAACTAGCACTTCATGCTGAAAATTGGCAGTTAATTATCCAGGACAAGTGGGTATTAAACATAGTATCCCAGGGGTACAGATTTCATTTCCATACTTTGCCAATTCCAAACGGATGGCCGGATCTGCCACAAAACCAGTGGGCAGAGGCCCAGAAACAAGTTATGTCCCCCATGGATATGGGGGCTATTCAACCGGTACCAGAAAAGGAAAAAGGGCAAGGTTTTTATTCAAGACTTTTCCTGGTACCCAGAAAAGACAATTCATGGCGTCTAATACTGGACTTATCAGTTCTGAACACGTTCCTGGACATTTCAGAATGCTGACTTTGCTACTGCCTATGCTAGGCAAGAATGCTTGGTTAGTAACTCTAGACTTTAAAAGAGGCATAGCTGCATATCCCAATAAGGGAATCCTGCAGAAGATACCTCTGCTTCAAAGCAGGTTTTTTGCATTACCAATTCTCTGCACTGCCATTTTGGCTCGTCTGCTGCGCCCAGGGTCTTTACAAAGTGCCTGACACCAGTAATTGCATTCTGCAGACAAACATTCAAATTTATCCTTATCTGGATGATTGTCTCATTCAAGCAGAGGACAAGGGCACCAGTTTGTAAAAAGGCTTCTAGCATGCTTAGGGTACACCATAAACGAAAAGAAATCACAACTGGTACCCTCTCAAATAATTGCATTCCTGGGTGCAAGCTTGAATACAACTGCCCAGATGGCTTACCTCACGCCAGATAAACAAAGGCAACTGACAACATACTTCAAACAAATGGCAACAAAAACCCAGTTATCTGCAAGACAAATTCTGCAGGCTTTGGGGTTCATGGCATCCCGCATTCTACTAATTCCATATGCGAGACTGCATATGATGAAACTTCAGTGGTACCTAAAAAGTTTATGGAGTCAATATTGTCACAGCCTGGAAACAATGATCCCTCTTTTTCCCTGCATACAACAGGAGTTTCTTCGGTGGGCAGAGACATGTCACCAAAACAAGGGACTGTCATTCACTCTACCCCCTGCCACCCAAACCCTAACTACAGACGCATCAGACTATGCTTGGGGGGCCCACCTGGCAGGGAGATGCATTCAGGGCAAATGGAGCCCAAACCAAATGCATCTGCATATTAACCAGAAAGAAATGCTAGCTATTCATAATGCTCTGACAGCCTTCAAGGACTTACTTCATCCAGGACAACCACTGATGATGGATAACACCACAGTTATGTGGCACATAAACAAGCGGGGGGGTACACATTCCTACCCCCTTTGCAGACTAGCCATGGCCTTGTGGAACACAGCCTTGACTTACCAAATACATCTTCAAGCTCAATTCCTGCCAGGAAAGCAAAATACTCTGGCAGACGACCTAAGCAGAAATCTTATGGACCCGCACGAATGGAAACTGGATCCACAAATCTTCACCATGTTAACATAGAAATGGGGGAGCCCGGATGTAGATCTATTTGCCTCTCCCCAAAATTATCAGTTGGAGAAATTCTGCACAAGAATTCATCACAAAAAAGCCTGGAAAGTGGGTGCTCTATCCTTCAGCTGGAAAAACCTATCAGTCTATGCCTTTTCCCCCTCTGCCTCTACTCTCCAAGGTCTTACTAAAAGTCAGACAGGAAAAAACAAAAATGATCCTAATTGCTCCAGACTGGCCTCGCCAGCACTGCTAGCCTCTTCTAAGGAATATGTCGCACCTTCCTCCATGGTACTTGCCTCAAATACCTCATCTACTGTCTCAGCAGATCTGTCAAATTCTGCACACTCTGCTCCAAACACCGAATCTTGCAGCATTACTAATCAACTAATTATTCAAACCACACCTCTCAGTAAATCTGTGATGGATGTCATTTTGGAAGCCAGAAGGCCTAGTACTAGAAAATGTTATGCTGATAAATGGAAGAGATTCTGTGCTTGGAACCAAGCACAAGGTATAGACACAGCAAAGCCCAATATTCCTCAGATTTTACAATACTTAACTGAGATGCTTGACAAGGGCCTGTCTTTTTCTTTAATAAAAATCCATGCCTCTGCCATCTCGGCTCATTACAACACAGAGCCTCCCCTCTTTTCTCATCCACTGCTTAAACAGTATCTTAGAGGGGCCAAAAATTTAAGGCCTCCCAGGAGAGCACCAACTCCTGCATGGGACCTCAATTTTGTGCTGGAAAAACTCACCCTGCCTCCTTTTGAACCAGCAGCTACTGCGGATATAAAATTTCTATCTTGGAAAACAGCTTTTCTTTTGGCAGTCACTTCAGCAAGAAGGGTTTCAGAACTACAGGCTCTCATGACAGTGGAGCCTTTCATTATATTTTACCCGGACAGGGTGGCCCTCGGGACCAATCCTTCTTTTATGCCTAAGGTGATATCCAGTGTGGCTCTTAACCAGACCATTCATCTGCCAACATTTTACCCAAATCCGCAGAACAAGGGGGAAGCGGATTCTGCATTCATTGGACGTACAGAGACAACTAAGATTCTACTTAAACTGGACCAAATCTCTAAGAAAGTCTGAGCAACTACTGGTAGCATTTGCTGCAGGATCAGAGGGGAAGGGTATATCAAATCAGACTATTTCTAAATGGATAAGCCACTGCATTCATTTCTGCTATTTGCACCATGGTAAACCTGTGCCCAGGGGGATCAGATCACATTCCACCAGGGCTGCCTCTACTTAATCAGCTTTTCTCAGAGGGGGCCCAACCAAAGACATTCTAGAAGCTGCTACTTGGAGCTCTGTTCATACCTTCACAAAGCATTATCATTTACCTCTCTTCTCTAAATCCAGGGCAGGCTTTGCCACTGCAGTCCTGCAGGGCCTCATAGCCGCTCCTAATGCTGTTTAGTTCCATCCTCTCATCCATAGTTTGGGATTCTACCCAAATGTAATGACTGCAACAGTGAATACACTCGAACATCTGCATTTATGGTAAGTGTACACAACTGTACTTTTCGGTTGCCCAACTTGTGGAAAAAAATAAGACCTTGAGGTAACAAAGCATAACATAAAGTTGTTGGAAATAACAATACAATTTGCTTCTGACTGCTATTTATATGGTAGAACAAGGTGTGCTATCACTTCTCTTCCAATTCAATTCCCTAGTGACTGCTATCTTTGTGGCAGTGGAAGGTTCACTCACTTTTGTAGTAGTGGGGTACGTACAGAAGTACCTGGTTATAACAAATTGCTTTCTTTTCAGCACATAATCGATTGGTACACTTTTGTGATATCTTGGTCCATCTGCTGTTCTCACATCAGTTAATGTCACTATATGGTTCCATGATTTGCATTTTGTAGTTTCTTTGCAGTGTACATTTTGAGTCCAGTAAGACTTGCGAAGGATAGCTGAAGTTTCTGTGCATGCCAGCGGGAAATATTTAGGTAAGGTATATGGTGATGCTCTGTACAAACCTTTCCTCTCTCTTTTCAGATAGGTGTTTTTTTTTTGTGGATTTGTCTATCCACAGAGGTCAGCAGATTTCTTTTGTCTGGCCTTCTGACTAGTTTGCTTCTGAATGCAAAGGGTGTAGGAGCACTTTTGTGATATGGAAGGCTAATCGCTTAACATCTACATCCGAAACAGTCACTCCTGTGTACAGACTTTTTGACTAGTAGCTGTAGTAATTCCATGTGCCTGTCTGACGCATCTGATGTTGGAAAGGAAGGACCCAGGTAAAAATATCTGTATGGCCTTTCTCCTAAAGAACCAGAGAGTATTCACAGGCAGCAGTTTCCATCAATACTGTTTTATTTGGAACTTTAACATTTACCTCCACCTGGCCAAAGTGTTTGATACAATTCCCTATTCAGGCATAGTAGAAAAGCCAAATAACCTGGGAATAAACACCTATGTCACCCACTGGATTGCCATCTGGATCACAGGTAGGACGCAGGAAATCAGAATAGAGGGAGTTACCTCCACAAAGTGACTAGTCACCAGTGGACATCCCTGGGGTTCAGTGCTGGGACCTCTCCTGTTTGGCATCTAGTTTTTTGAAGTAAATTCAAATGCGAAAGGGTTCTGGCTGACTAGGTCTGCAGATAACTGCAAGCTAAGAGCAGGCATTGAATCCCCAAATGGCTTTGCCATCATGCAGGAAAGTTTGTCCCAAATAAATAAATGGTGCCAAAATCATGGACTGAAACTAAATGCTGACACTGTATTATTGCATCCTTTGGGAAATAATCTATCCCAGGGAATTACCATGTTAATAGTACACACTTGAGAGTTGTCTCAGTTCGGGATTTTGGAGCTTATGAGGACAGTGACCTGTTTTTTGACCACCATGTGTCCATTGTTGTAAGAAAGTCCTTGTATATTACACAGCTTATTGAAAAAAGGGATTGTGTCTAGCTCTAGGGATGTCATTGTCCCTCTTTACTCGGCCCTTATTAGGCCTGCCATTAAATATAATGTCCCCTTTGACATGCATCTGTCCAGACACATGTAACAATGGGAATGCCTTCAGAGATATCTTTCTAAAAGATACAAGGCCTAAATAACATGACTTACATGGACAGACTCAGAGCTGTCACTATTCTTGGTGTCTTACAGACTGCTAAGAGCTTACCTATGTTTGGCCAGCAAGGCATCCACCCACCCAATAGTGATGGATTTACTGCGCATCAGCAAGTCAAATGGCATCAGAAATACACATTCTAGGGATATAAACCTCTTATGCAACATCAACAGAGCAGTTTGGAGGGATAGGTATATCTCTGAGGATACTGCTGTTGTGGAACAGACTCTACATCCACATAAAACAATGTTCGACCCTGTACATATTCAAGTGCAGCTTGGTTCTATGCATGGGAAACGGAAACTTTGCCCCGGTGCTGCCTCCTGCATTACTAATGGACAGAGGCAGCTTGTAAATGCTGTATACCATGCCGGTGTCCCCTCAAATTATCTGTGGTATGATCCCAGTTATTCTCGTAGACCATGGAATGGGTGAAGCCAATCCCTAACTGGATAGGATAGGTTAATTCGAGCACAAAAAGGGAATTTGAATAAGCTTACAATGGCCCTCATGGGCAGCTAGCATTGTACTTGTCTATGAACCTGTAAGCATCTCAGATCAGAATCAGTAGTTGATTCTGTAGCATGGAAGTTAGGTGCATAAGAGCTGTCATTTCAAACCTGAAAAGGTCACTTTGAGTCCTTTAATTTAATTCTAACATCTATCACAGTGCCTAGCACTACACTACACCCCCACCAGTTGTAGGTTTAATTCTGGTGTAGTAAACTTTGACCATTCCCTGAAAGTCAGGCTTACTACTGGAGTTCAGTTTTGAACTTGTCAGTTGCGTGGGAATGCTGACTAATACAATTATACTTCAGTGTGTAGTCTGACATGAGCAGAGGCATGTACTGCCCAATGATATTACTAGTGCTTGTGCTGTATAGACCTGGTGGAGGTGGTTGTTTTGTTTCACTGTAAAGTCCTTACACTGTGTTTTGAATGTAGCAGTAATCTGAAGAATCTGTTTTTGAATGCAGGAGCAAACACTCGGTTTTTCACCTCTTATTGGGCACTCTTGAGTCTTTTGGCCCCCTTCACACCAAGACTGCAGAAAAATGTAAAGTGGTATATCTGTTTGTACAAAAGAGTCAGTTTTTAAACCAGAGATTAAGGCTTGCTGCTATTACATCATTTGCATGTGTCTGTAGCTCTGTGGTTAGCTGCACCCAGATAGCACCGGTGGGAATTATGTGGTAAGGAATGGAGGGCAGAGGCAGCAGCTGTCATTCTGTACTGGTTTTTATTTAGATCCCACTTTAAAACTGAAGACGTCTGCTGTGGGAGTGGTAGCAGAAGGTGGATTAAAGCACATTTACGAAGTGGCACGTCATTGTAAACATTGATGTGTGTGTTTAAATGTGACTTGGGACGTGTATGTGGTGTCTTCATTAGTGTGGCACTTCTGCTAAAGAACGAGAAGATATTCACAGTCAGTAATGTTTGGGACCTGTTTGTTGACTTCTGTTGTAGGAATGACTGCACTTGTCAGGTTAAAGAAGCATGCTAAGCACATTTAGAAAATATCATGCAATGTTAAACATTGATGTTTTGAAGAAGAGTGATTTGCAGAATTTTTTGACGCACTAATTTTTATATTGCCTTTCAGAAAAGCTTAAGGTATTGAGGACATTTTAGCCCTATATTTAATTTCATCGCCATCAAACTCCTCCTCAAGGCATTAAGCCAAACACCATTTTAACGGTATCCTACCATTTTATAAATTGTACACACACTGCCTTTCTGTGTTTGCTCAACCAATAACGCCCATTGGGGCTTTTAAGATGAGAGCATGACTCCCTTGGTTTAAGTTCTTTAATGAAAGGTACTTTTAAAGTTATCTACTCCTTTTACAGTCTGAATAGTCTCCCCTCTGGGAACCTGTCATGAAATAACTATGTGCAACATCTCTTATTTGCTGGTGCCCACTAATTCTGCTTTCTGCCTGAGGATGCACTTGTACATGGTTTCTCCATATGTGTATAAAAAAACAGATTGGTCTTTTGCATGCATGTTTATGCCTTAGAACTGGAGTAAATATCTAATTTTCTGCTGTTACAAGTGTGTGTGTGTGTGTGTGTGTGTGTGTGTGTGTGTTCGAATGTGATGCATGCACACCATGGGGAAATATATAATAAAGTTTTCTTGATACTTTTACTTAGTTTTTTTCCTTCTGTCAGCAGTGGTACCTGACATTTTTGTAACTTTTGTTCTTTTAAAGGGAAGCCAAGTAAGTGATTATCATAGCACACGATGCTTTAATTGTTTGCTGAAGGAAAAAGAATGCACGTGCTTTTGGTTAGTTTTATGAGATGATGCAGAGAGACTGTGCAGAGAGACTGAGACATTGAGTTTAGAGCATCAGTGATAGAGTAGCTTCTTTTGGAACAACGTACAGCTTGTATCCCTTCGACCAGTCACAAATTCTGCCTGTTCAGCCTAGTTGCAGAAGTGATTGCAAACACAATACTTGAAAAAAGCATCTTAGCTGGGATACTCTGGGTGGGGAGCAACTGCAGTTGAAATATTTGTTGGAAGTCCCCTTTTCTAGGGCATAGGCCTCACTCTCATAAAGGGTTCAAGGTACAACTTTTAGATTTGATGGGTCATGTATGCTGCTGACATTTCACTGGACAGAGGTGACAGGAGCCCTGAATGTACCACCTGGTAATATCACTGTTCATTTTGACATGATCTAGAAATATATTGAGTCACTGTTTGGCTAAATAGCTCTGCACCAAAAATTCTGAAAAAAATTCAGATTGCTTTAGCATTCTGTTTTGTTAAATGAAGCTCAGACTTTGTGCTTTTGTATATATTCAAGGTGTGCTGCTGTCTTAAGTGATATGATCAGTTTATTATAACAAAACTGCAGTTTAGTCTGTTCTTCTGCTGTCTAAGTGGTCCCACATAGAGATCAGAATAACTCGGGTTCCCTATTAGAAGACTGGAGGCTCATTCTTTCGAATGCATCTTGGTCGAACGCAAAAGCCTGAAACGGCAAAATATCGAAGCGGCTTTTAAGCAAATTCTTTCCCTGGGAAAGAATTCGCTCGGCCACTTCATTACTTTGCCATTTTCGGCACTGTAGTGCGGTCTCGGAGTTGGTATATTTAAGTAGGGTGGGTGTGGGGGGTGAAGCCCCCCACTTAATGTAATGTTTAAAGTGTTTTTTTTTTCTTTTTCTTTTTGGAACAGCGATTTTTTTCCCTAGGAAAGAAATCGCTGTTCTGACAGTTCGAAATTGTAAGCTTTCGTTTACATAGGGTCGATTAATCACTGTTAGCTTTTGATCTAATATAGACCCATAACTCATGCTTTTACTGTGGCTCCACTTTTTTTTTTATTCATTCAGTCATTCATTCCCCAGTTACCCTCTTAATCTAATTCTGTGGCAGATCATAGCTAGCATTCAGCAGATGCAAGGTAGAGAAACTGTCCTGGATGGTGTGCCAGCCAATCACAGGACACATTGACACATGTATGTACATCTAAGGAAAACTTTTAGGATCATCACTTCATCTACAGCATGTCTTTGGGATGTGTGAGAAAACTTTACCAACATTAAAAATTCAGGCATTCAGAGGGATGGCTCCACACAAGAGGCATCTTGGCCAAGGACCAAGATAGATAATCCAATACTGTGAGTAGCAACGGTAATAGTTATGCCACTGTTTTGCATGTATTGTGGAATGTCAAGATAATGTGAAAGTGAAATACTAAGAATAATATTTAAACAAGAAGCATGATGTTTCCCTTTTTGAAATCTGTGCTGAATTTACCACTTGACAAAACATAATAACACACACAAACACATAAACATTGCACTCTTGCAAATTATAGCAATATGGAATTTGAGTTAAGAATACCTGTGTTATCATAGTGTGAAATAGTTCATAAAACCTACACCTCTACCATAGAAGCAATTTATGCCACTAATACTAATGGACTTGTTGGTGTAGTATTTTATTTATGTTTTAAAGTCCTTTAATTATTACAGTATTTTTTATTCCCCAATTGAGCATGCTAGTAAAGTTTGAGTGTTGCATACTCATTGTAAGTTGACAGTTCGGAGAAACTGGGATGCAGAAAATGACTATTCAGTTGGTGTTCTATTGTACATGCTCTTATTGCCTTATAACATTATCAGCATTTGTTGTAAAATAAATAATCATGACTTTTATAGTGTTCATTATTCACAGCAACTGTTTGAATTGATCGTTTGTATATTACCTACCAGTAGCAGTTTGAGACTGTGCACATGAAACATGTCTGAGAAGCAGTAAACAGAGTAACACATAGGTCAGAGGTCTCCAACCTTTTTTGCACCATGGAGCAGGTTCATGTAAGACAGTTTTCCTTGGACTGGTGGCTGTCACGTGCATAATAAAACACTAAAGTGCATATTTATTTATTTGACATTTGTTTACCGGGGAGGTCCGACTAGACTAGAAGTACATTTTCAGCCAAGACCCGGGGAGAAAAGCTCCAAAGTACGATAAAAAAAAACAATTGGCAATAATTACAGAAAACAAAGTGTACAATCTGCTTAACAGCATAACATTGATCTACTGTGGTCGAGAGGTATGTAACCTAATGGGAACCTTATTGACTTCTAAGTTTATAAGAGCAATATTTAAAATCTGTCCCTATTTGTGGCTCTGTCCAGATTTGTTGAGAGGTTGAATGCATACCACTTAACCTCATAGTAGACCAAGAAATCTGGGCAAAGCCATAAATAATGGGTGGGCAAAGGCCCAAAAATAGGGACAAATTTTAAATGTTGCTGTTACAAAGTTAGAAAGCCGATAGAATAATAGGTTGTTAGCATGAATTTTCTGAAGGGTATGAAGTCTGAATCTCAAATGTATGTCATTATTTTCTGACTTCAGTCTTTAATGACTTGCCAGTGATTTGCCAGAAAACCACAATTTTATGAAAAAACAGATCCAAATATGAGGCAATAATCTGGACTTTCTGTGAAAATCTATACAATTGAAAGGTTTGCTTGAGTGTTATGGTCGAGAGGTAAGTAAATCTAATGGCAACCTTATTGACTTTTTAAATATTGCTCTTATAAATTTATAAATCTGTCCCTATTATTTGGCTCTGTCCAGATTTATTATGCGAGAGGTTGAATGGCATGCTTGAGAGGTACGCAAACCTCATTACTGCTGCTATTGCTAGGGAACATTCTCTCTCTCTCTATCTCTCACACACACACACACACACACACACACACACACACACACACACACACACACACACACACACCACTCACACACACCACTCACACACGCTGTTCTGCTTTCATGCATGCATTCACTCACATGCAGACAGAAACATACGCACCATACGCACTTTTTCGGTTTCTGCTTAGCAAGCGTAAAATAACGGCTTGCTCGATCTCACTGCTCACTCTCTGTATTATACACAGTCTTTTCTTTCATACACACACAAATTTTGCTTTCATGCATGCATTCCCTCATACACATACACACATTCATTTTTTTTCATTTCACTCTATGCCTGGAGGACCGATACCAAATGATCCACGACCCAGTACCGGTCCGCGGCCTAGTGGTTGGGGACCACTGACATAAGTGAACATGTCCCACAAGGGTTTTCTTTCCATATGAAGGATATTTGATGACAAAAACAATAAAAAATAGTTACAACCATTCACAGGAAACTAGAAACTGTTTAATGGCAAACGGAGTAGAAAATCGACCAACAACTAAGCGTGTTCACCTTGGATTCCACTGGCATCCTCAGAGTTGTATGAAAAGCACAACATTCAAGCTTAAGTACCCTCATAGTGAACTTAAACAGCCAATCACAATCATATTTACAATTGATGCAGTTGGTCATTAATGAATTTGCAATAATAAAGCCATATCACCAGAAGTAAGGAACACAAATCTAAAACAACAATTAAAACAGTACCTATAATAATAGTTGTAAAAAAAATTGTAATAAATACAATTTTAAATACAATTTTAACACTAAGCTAAGACCTAGATCAACATATAAATATAATTACCTGCCAGGATTTGCAATTTCTAAAAATAAGACATAAAAAACACATGTAATAACACTTAGGATTCAAATTAAACAAGCCCTTTGTTTCACTATAGGGGCCAGCGATGTACTTTCCTTAAGTCCTGGTGAAACACTGGCATTTAGCCTCATCTGCTATTTACTTTCCCTTGCTGCTACTTCTAATTTAATGTCACCACCTCTCTCATTATGTTGAACCTTGTCAATCACAAAAAAGATAAACCTTTTAAAATTCTTACACTTGTTGCTGTGAACAAAAAGCATTGTGTACATTCCTATTTTTTATTGCCCTTAAATGTTCACTGATTCTATCCCTTAATCTGCGCACAGTTTTTTCCGACATAAAAAGATGTAAAGATACACAGGTAGCCAGATAGACTAACATGGTCGTGTTACAATTGCATCTCCCTGGGCATCTAGTAGAATAATCATAATTCCCTACTGTAACGTATGGTCCGTCATTAATAAACTTACAAAATTTACAGGCACCACATTTCATCATAAGGGAATGATACCCAGGTTTTAAATTGGTCTTTAAATTCCCCTCTAAGATGTTCTTAATATTCTTGCCCCAACTATAAACTGTTCGGGGTTTATTGACAATAAGTTCCTTGGTCACTTCTCCAAAACAAGTGTCCCAACATCTATTGACAATAGAACATATATTATGGGAATGTGTATTGTAACACAAGACCATAACATCTGTAATAATATCTTTTGATCTAGTTTATATCTGGGCACTGGTGGTGGTTAATATGAGGGTAAACGATGTATTTATTTTAAGCAAATTTTCTTTCTTGGTTTTAATCAACATTTTCAATGGATACCCCCTCTCAATGAACATCCCTATTAAAATATACATTTTGTTGGTAAAGTTCACATCATTGCTGCTTAGGCGAGATAATCTCACCATTTGGCCCTTTATGATACTTTTCAGCTGATGGGATGGGTGGCAACTTTTAAAGTGCAACAAGCTATTAGAATAGGTCTTTTTATGTAAATAGTACTACACAGTTCTTGGTTTATCTCATTCTTGAACAATTTAATGTCCAAATAATCAATCTCATCAGGCTTCCATGTACTAGTAATCCTACAAAAATCAGTTGTAGAATTTTTAAATATTCTTTAAATTCATCAGCTTCATTCTCAGTCCCTTGCCAAAGGATGAGTAAGTCATCCAAAAAGCTGTTGCACAACAACATTTTTTCATGAAAATGTGAGCTGAACACAAATTTCCTCTCCCATTCTAGGAGTACAAGGTTAGCAAATATGGGGGCACACTTGGCCCCCATCGCCACACCTAATATCCGATGATAAATCTCACCCTCCAACAACAAAAAGTTATTTTTCAAGACAAGTTCCATGATATCAGTGAGACTATTTTGTCAGCTTTATCTGTGAACTCTTGTACAAACTTTCCTGAAACATCTCCAAGCCTTCAGTATGTGGAATTGCGGAGAATAAAGTTATGACATCAATAGTAAAAATTAATAGCTGCCTACATTTGTTACTGTTTTAAGCCTTTCTAAACCGTGCCAGGAATCCTCCAGAATATGGTCAGTTTCTCTGACTACAGCACTGGCCCATTTGTCAATTAGTGCTGCCAGAGCTTCCGTCTTGGATCCTCAAGCTGACACAATGGGCCTAAACGGTGGATCATACAAGTTTTTGTGAATCTTAGGGATTCCGAACACTGTAGGTAGCGGTGGATTAACTACAGTTAAATAACTCAATTCAGTTTGATCTATAGTGTTTTGAAATAGGGCATCAGAAAGAAAATAGGTTCATAGGTAAGTACTAGGTTATCTGCCTGAGGGCATCTGTAAGCTTAGCCAGAATGTGTTGGCTTTCGCCGCCCCCTTATATTAGTTCCTTGTGCCTCTGTCCAGCCGAGCCATTAGTTCCCTGTGCTTCTGTCCAGCAGAGCCACTGCAGTGATCTCCGGGGTAAATTTTCTGTTTCCCATCCACTCGTCAGTGTTTCTCTTGAAGAGCGTTAGTGAGGGGCTCTGCCTAATGTAGATTGGAATCCTGTTCCAAAGCATGGGGAACCTCTGGGACAGGAATCTATCCCTCCAGCATGTCCTATTTGTCATTGTGGTGAGGTTTAGATCCCTAGAGCATGTGGCTCTCGGGGATTTTTTTTTTTTTTTTTTTTTTTTAGGTGAAGCATGTCCATCAATTCTGGGTTGGACATGGCCGTGTATGTCAGGCAGAGATCACCTCTGAGTAAGCGATATGCAACCGAGTACAGCTGGAGTTTCTTCAGTCGGGCTGCATAGGGCATCTGTTTGAGGCCAGTAATCTTCTTGGTGAGGTACTTTTGTGGTCTTTCCAGCTGTTGCAGGTGTCTTGTAAGGTACATCCCAAATGGGGCGTTATACTCTATGATGGGTCTGATGAGTAGAGGAACACAATAACCTCTCTTGTTCTAGAAGCGAACCCTTTTGTGATTAGGTGGGCCACATAGAAGGATTTTCTAACCACCTTGGCAATACGATTTTCAAAGGAGAGATTACTATCTACTTGGGTCCCCAGATCCCTTATTACATTCCCCTCTATTTAGGGGACTACCATGTATGTGGTAGTTCGTGGGTACTTTTTTCCAAAGGGGATGACTATGCACTTTCTGGCATTTAGCTTGAGGCCATAATTTTGACACCAGGTATCCATCTCAATGAGACCCTTCTGGAGAATGTCTATATCAGCAGGAGAGTCAATTATGGCCCCCAGTTTGCAGTTGTCTGCGAACATGGTCAGCCATAGTCCTCCTGTGCTTGCCTGTACCTCTGAGAAGTATATACTGAACAGGAGGGGTCCCAGGACTGAATCCTGGGGGATGCCACTTGTAACCGGTTTAGAGTCTGACCTAGAGCCTGCAACTCTCACCATGTGGGTTCTATCCGTGAGCCAGTTGGCAACCCATCTCATGACGTTGGGGTTTATGTTCAGGCTGGTGAGCTTGTCTATAATACCAGAATGGGGAATGGTGTTGAAAGCCTTAGCGAGGTCTAGGTAGGCTGTGTGGACCTCCTTTCCCTCGTCTAAAGCCTTGGTAACTGTCTCAAAGAAGTCCACCAGGTTTAGGAGGCATGATCTTCCCTTAAAGCCAAACTAGATAGGGTCTAGTGTTTGGAGGTTTCCAGTGACTCTGTTAATGAGTGCCATGATGATGCAGTCCATATCCTTGCAGACCAGGCTAGTCAGGCTTATAGGGTGATAGTTACTGGGGTCCGGTGTGGCTCCACCTTTGTGGAGCAGGATAACTGTTGCTGTGCGTCACTGTATGTGTACAAAGCCTGTAGAGAGGCTGAGTTTGAACAGTGTGTTTAGGTGAGGGGTTAGTTCATTTTGGAGCTCATGTAAGACGCAGCCTGGAACACCATCCGGTTCCATTGAAGCTGTGTTTTTGGCTTTGGATAGGGCTGTTTTAACCTGTGCGTCAGTGATTGCCAGGGCCCTACATTCTTCTAGTATGGTTATGGGCCCTTTAGGGGGTGAAGTTTGCACTAAACCTGTCTGCCAGAATGTTGGCAAGATCAGTCGGTTCAGTGTATTTTGTGCCATTCTGCACTAACTCGGAGCAGATCTGAGAAAATAATCAATTCTCATGTATGCTCTAATTTCTAGATGCCCTTAAATATGTGCAGCTGTCATTCAATATATTAAACATTTTTGAAACGTAGTCAGAGTCATTACAACAAGCCCACCGCCCTTATCGGCTTCATGAATCTCAAATTTTTATCTCCAGCTAAATTGGAAAGAATATTTATTTTCTCATAAGTCAAGTTTTCACATTTGTGGTTGCTTGTTGCCAAACATTTCTGATCTCACTCTCACACATTCTTTCAAATATTAAAGTCTCAGGGTTGTTTGGAGGGATTAAAGTACTTTTTCTCACCAAAAAGTTCTGATTAGAATCCGTATTTGACTGACCTTTGTACAATAATCTCAGATTTAATTTTCTCGCAAACAATTTTAAGCTAATCAGCACATCAGCAAAATCGCATTTAAAGTGAGGAACAAATGAGAAGCCTCTTTAAAAAGTTCAAAAGGTACATCAATATTCAGTTCACTAAAGTTATACAGTGTAAAACCATGCTTAGTAATAATTTCTCATGTTTCAACATTGTTGTCACTTGAAGCATTAGGTCCTTATGTCAGTAATTAAAGCAGTCAGTAGAGGTTTCTAAGTCATAATCAAAGCAGTCAAAATGTGTTAGTTGTAACTCTTTCTCCCCCCTCCCCATTGTCTCTTGTAGTAGTGTCCATTGTTCTGCTTGCTCCTGGGACCCCTGGAGGTCTGATTCCTCAGACGCTCCGATCTCCTTAGTTGGGGTTCTGCCTCAAAAAAAAAAAAAAAAAAAACACCATCCATGTAGTTTTCATCATTAGAAGCAAAGTTATTAATATTAGTTCCACCATAATTCACAGTTGCTTTAACAACATTTTTTTCTGTTATCTTTACTGAACGGATAAGCCTGATTATTTTTATATTCAACTGTGTCCCTATTTAATTTTCATTGTTTAGTAGCAACACTTTTTTTGACAAAATCATCCAAGTCATGCAAAACTTTCTGATAAGATTGATTGTATTGTGAAAACACTAAATCATTAACGATATTTTGATTTAAAACTGTAATTTGTTTCTGTAAAGCATTTAACTTTCATTATTCTTTCTAATCCCACCTTATCAAACAAGGCAATAAGCTCACGGAACACTGTAGTTCCTTCTTCAATACCAACTGGCATTTTCCATATCCTCAGGCCCTTCGGCACTTTAAGCGCCACAGATTTAGATAGAAAAGTGTCACATGAAGATGCGTCACACCTGAAACAGAAACACAGAACTGGATATATGGGCACAAATGCAAACGTTTGTGTTTAGGCTGTAGCTTCAAGGCTGTCCTTTCTGTACTGTAGGGTCAGTGCAGTGGAGCTAGAGCCATAATACACCCAGTGCAAAAGAATAGTTTAAAAAAAAAAGCTCAACCCATGCATTTGATTTAAAACTCTTCTAAATCTTTTAAAGTCATCTGTATCTTGGACATTCGATGGCTGCACTATTAGACAAAGGCAATGTAAATTTGTTTGCCTGACATTGACACCGGATTCTTGCAGTAGGTGTTTCTAGTAGAGACTTCTATAAAATTAGGCATCAATTGTTCTAGAAAATTAGGCATCAGTTGCAAGAAGAGAGAGGTGTAGCTGAATTTGTATACCAGATTCCCATGCTGTTGCCCCCCTCTGAAAATAACTACCTTTTGTTTGGTAGCATTCTATTCTAGGTATTCTAAATTTTTAATCAGTGCAATAATTGTAATAGCATTTTCACTCTAGAACCTTTTAAATGGGTGGCTAATAATTAAACGAGGATACATCACAGTGGACTTGTTTACTTTGTGTGGTGGTTAATGTGTTCCATTTTATTTCATTTGCATATCTAAATATTTGAGCACTTGCTACATTTTTTGGCCAAAATGTTGTGTTGTCCTCTCAAAAACTGCTTTGCACACAGTTTGTGGTGTATGCCTGTCTCTCACATTCCTTCAAATCCTATGTTGTAAGGTACTTCTATGGTGTGCCAAAGCTCTTTAAAATTCAACTTTAGGTTTTTTTTTTTTTTTTTTTTTTTTTATTAAGATACTTACAGCATTGTAGATTTTAACAAAAATACATTAACTTTGGTGTTTGGGTCTCGCATATTTATCTGCCAGAAAAGATTCATTTACTCTCGCTCACCTCTGTCACACACAAACACGCGCCTGCTCACACTTCACATATATGTGTGTACCCGCACTTGTTTGTTTCTTTCATTTCATGTTCTCCAGATTCTCCTGCCTATATTTTGGAGTAGTAGACATGATTATGTAATACCAAGAAATGATATTTAAACAAAAAGCATGATGATGCCTCCTCTGGTTTCGAAGTCTGTGTTGACTGCACTGAGTAAGACCACTGCAAAGCTTGACTGAGCATTCACTGAGGGTGGAGACTCCCAAGACAGCTATAAATGGGTAAAATGTGAAGTCCAAGTATTGAGAGTGGCTGGAGCAGCCCACTGTATAAGCCAGAGAGATAAAGCTATTAAATTTGACCCAGGCAGAGGAGGAGCTGATTGTGTGTAGAAATGAATGGCTGACCATGGCTTGCCCACCCTGGATGGGGAGGTTTCTTCGCAAGCACTGGTGAAAGCTGTAAGGTTGTATCAGAAGCATTGTGTTTGGAGTGACACATCTGTAAAAGTATTTAATGATCGTGTTTCACTGTTGCAGTCATTACATTTGGGTTATCTGCTTGCAGGTAGCCCTCAGTCAACCTGATTAACAAAGTCTTGGGGCCTGCGTCGGTTGCTGTCCCTTCTTCCATGACATCAGGTCATCAGGGGTATAAAACATGCAGCCGACGCCATTACATCAGTCTTTCTTGCCGTGCGGTGCCCGAAGCAGAAGCAGTTCGCAAGTGCCGGTCAGCAGACTCCTGAAATTTTCATTTTTGAGCTTCAGAACCGAAGTCTTCATCTAAAGCTTTTTCTTTCTCCTTACCGATGTCAGTAAAAGTTAATAATTGCATTACTTGTGGAAAGCAAATACCTCATAAAGATTTTCATTTATACTGTATTCCTTGCCTAGGCCCTGACCACCTCGTACCTTGCTGTCGGTTCATAGGTAGGTACTAGGCTATTGGCCCAAGGGCCTACGTAAGCCTAGCCAACAAGTTACCATAGCTTACACCATCCAAGAAAGTTATTTCCCTGTGTCACTGTCCAGCAGAGAGACAGAAGTGATCCCTGGGGTGTATTTCCTATTTCCCATCCAGTCATCAAGATTTTTCTTGAGTGTTAATGAAGAACTTTGCTTGACATACATGGGTAGCTTGTTCCAGAGTATAGGAAGTGTCTGGGACAGGAATCAATCCCTCCAGTGTGTCTTGTTTATTGTGGTGACAATGTTTAGGTCCCTAGAGCGTGTAGCTTGGAGGGATTGGGATTTAGTTGGGTGTAGCATGTCCAACAGCTCTGGGTTTGACATAGTTTTATATGTTAGGCAGAGATCACCTCAGAGTAGGCGATATGCTATGGAGTAAAGCTGAAGTTTTTTGAGTCGGTCAGTGTAGGGCATTTGTTTGAGGCCAGCAATCCTCTTTGTGAGGTACTTCTGCGGCCTTTCCAGCTGCTGCAGATGTCTTGTGAGGTACATTCCAAAAGGGGCGTTGTACTCCATAATGGGTCTGATGAGTGACGAGTAGAGGGGAACAATGACCTCTTTTTTCCTGGATGAGAACCCTTTTATAATGAGTTGTGCCACGTAGGACTGTGATGTGACTATCAAAGGAGGAGAGACTACTGTCCACCTGGGTCCCAAGGTCTCTTATCACGCATTCGGTGTTAAGTAGATTGCTGCCTATGTGGTAGTTCATTGGTACAGAGTTTTTACCAAAGGGGATGACGCTGCACTTTTTGGCATTGAGCTTGAGGCCATGGCTCTGACACCAGGCCCTTCTGTAGGATGTCCACATCATTTGGGGACTTGACTATGGCTCTTAGTTTGCAGTCATCTGCGAACTTAGTCAGCCAGAGGCCTTCTGTGTTAGCCTGTACTTCAGAGAAGTAGATACCAAACAGGAGAGGTCCCAGGACGGAACCCTGTGGCACTCCACTTGTTACTGCCTTGAGGTCTGCAACTTTTACAGTGTGGGTTCTGTCAGTGAGCCAGTTGGCAACCCATCTTGTGACGTAGGGACTTGTACCTAGTTTAGTGAGTTTAGTTATAATTCCAGAATGAGGGATGGTGTCAAAAGCCTTGGCGTGGTCAAGATAGGCTGTGTGAACCACCTTACCCTCATCCACGGCTTTGGTGACTGCCTCAAAGAAGTCAATCAGGTTCAGGAGGCATGATCTGCCTTTCACAAACCCGAACTGGGTGGGATCCAGAGTTTGGAGGTTACCATGTCTTTGTTTATGAGTTCCATGATGATACGTTCCATGGCCTTGCAGACCAGGCTCGTCAGGCTAATAGGTCAATAGTTCCCGGGATCAGTGGTGGCTCCCCCTTTGTGAAGTGGGATAACTGTTGCTGTGCGCCATTCAGTGGGCACAAAGCCTGATGCAAGGCTATTGAACATGGTACTTAAGTGGGGAGCCAGTTCGTTCTGAAGTTTGTGTAAAACGCAGCCTGGGATGTTGTCCGGTCCCATTGATGCTGTGTTTTTGGCTTTAGAGAGTGCAGCTTTTACCTGCATAGTTGTGATTACAAGGACTCTGCATTCATCCTGTATAGATATGGGCCCGTTAGGGGGTGAGAGGGGGGGGTAAAGTTAGCACTGAACCGATCTGCCAGGATGCTGGCAATGTCAGTTGGTTCTCTAATTTTCATGGCTTTGTGCTGTAACTCAGAGCAGATCTGGGTGTTGCCATCTAGATTCTTGACATAGCTATAGAATGCTTTGTGGTTGTCCTTGGATTTAGTGGCAATTTTATTTTCGTAGTTAGCTTTGGAGGATCTTATAAGGGATCTTAGCTTCTTACTGAGGCTGACCAGGGAGCTCCTCCACTCATGGGATTTTACTCTCTTTTGCAACAGTTTCTTCCTTCTGTTGTACAGTTTGTTTATGGTAGGGGACCACCAGATTGGCTTCCTTTTTTTTTGGAGGATAGCATTGTTTGGGATAGCACGATTCATGCACTCGTTCAAGTGCTTATAGAGTGCATTTGTATAGGATTCAGCAGTTGTAACTGTATTGTCCATCTGCATGGGTGTCATGAAGTTCACCACTTCTGTCTTAAGCATGAAGTTGGCTTTGGAGACATTTTTTACTGTGGTTTCCTTAATGGGGGGTGGGGACAGGATGTGGATATCAAGGGTGATAAGCTTATGGTCTGATCGGACCAATGAGGAGTTGACTTCATAGGTTCATAGGTTCGTACTAGGCTATCTGCCCTAAGGCATTTATAAGCCTAGCCAGAGTGTATGTGGCTTACACCACCCCTTAGGATGAGAATACTACGCCCTTTTAGGGTTTAGTTTACTATGCCTCTGTCTAGTAGTGACACAGAGATGACCCCCGGGGTAAACCTACGATCTCCCATCCACTCGTCGAGATTTCTCTTGAATAGAGTAAGTGAGGGGCTCTGCCTAACATGGACTGGGATTCTGTTCCAGAGTGTAGGGAGCCTCTGGGTTATGAATCTGTCCCTCCAGCACGTCCTATTTATTTCTGTGTTGAGGTTTAAGTCACTTGTTCTCGTGGCTCTGATGGATTTGGATTTTCTGAGGTGGAGCATGTCCATTAATTCAGGATTGAACATGGCCTTGTACGTCGGGCACAGATCACCTCTGAGTAGGCGGTATGCGACTGAATAGAGCTGGAGTTTTTTCAGTCGGGCAGCATATGACATATGTTTAAGACCCTTTATCCTCTTGGTGAGGAACTTTTGGGGTCTTTCCAACTGCTGCAGGTGTCGGGTGAGATCATCCCAAATGGGGCATTGTACTCAATCATTGGCCTGATAAGAGAAGAGTACAGGGGCACAATGACTTCTCTTGATCTAGATGTGAAACCCTTCATGATAAGGTGGGCAATATAGAAGGTCTTCCTAACCACTTTGGCAATGTGAGTGTCAAATGAGAGGTTACTGTCAACCTGGGTCCCTAGGTCCCTGATTACCTCTTCCATTTAATGGATTACCGCCTATGTGGTAATTTGTCGGTACCTTGTTTTTCCCAAAGGGTATGACTATACATTTTTTGGTGTTCAGCTTAAGGCCATGGCTCTGGCACCAGTTATCCATTTCTATGAGGCCTCTCTGAAGGATGTTTGTGTCCGCTGGAGTATCAATTATGGCGCCCAGTTTGCAGTCATCTGTGAACTTTGTCAGCCACAATCCTCCTATGTTTGCCTGTACCTCGGAAAAATAAATGCCGAACAAGAGGGGTCCCAGGACTGAGCCCTGTGGGACACCGCTTGTGACTGGCTTAGAGTCTGACATAGCTCCAGCAACTCTGACCCTGTGGGTTCTGTCCTTGAGCCAGTTTGCAACCCGTCTTGTGACATATGGGTTTACATTTAAGCTGGTGAGTTTGTCTATGATGCCCGAGTGGGGTATTGTGTCAAAGGCTTTTGCAAGGTCAAGGTAGGCTGTGTGAACTGCCTTACCCTCATCAATGGCCTTAGTGACCGTTTCATAAAAGTCGACCAAGTTCAAAAGGCAGGATCTGCCCTTGACAAAGCCAAATTGGGTAGGATCCAATGTCTGTAGGTCCCCAATGTCTTTGTTTATGAGTTCCATAATGATCCTCTCCATAGCTTTGCAGACCAGGCTCGTCAAGCTTATGGGACGGTAATTTCCAGGGTCCGTAGAAGCACCGCCTTTGTGAAGTGGGACCACTGTTGCCGTACGCCACTCTTTGGGTACGTATCCTGTAGTAAGGCTAAGATTAAACAGCAGCCTTATGTGTGGGTTTAGTTCCTCTTGGAGTTCATGTAGCACACAGCCCGGGACACTATCCGGTCCCATTGATACTGTGTTTTTAGCTTGAGAGGGCGGCTCTCACCTGGGCATCTGAGATGTTAGGGAGGCTACACTCTGCTGGGATAGTTATTTCTCCTTTGGGGAGGGAGGAGAAATTTGCACTGAACCTGTCTGCCAGAATGTTGGCAATGTCAGTGGGTTCAGTATATTTTGTGTCGTTTTGGACTAACTCTGAGCATATCTGGGAGTTTCCTCCCAGGTTTCTAACATAGCTAAAGAAGGCCTTGTGATTGTCTTTTGTGTCTTTTGCGATTTTTCTCTCAAAGTTGGCCTTGGATGATTTTATGAGTGATCGTAGTTTTTTGCTAGTACTGATCAGAGACTCCTTCCCTTTTAGGGATTTTGCTCTGTCATGTAGTAGCTTCCTCCTCCTGTTGTAAAGTTTGTTTATGGCTGGGGTCCACCAGACCGAGTGCCTGCCTTTGGGGGAATGGGTCTTGGTTTTATTTGGGATTGCATGATCCATGCATTCTTGAAGGTGCCCATAGAAGGCATTTGCAAAGGATTCAGCAGTGTGGGTTGTGGTTTCCACTGACCCAGGGGCATTGAAGGATACCACTTCAGACTTAAGAAGTGTGAAGTTTGCTTTTGAGAAGTTCTTCACTGTGGTCTTTTGTGCAGGGGGTGGAGGCGGGATGTGGATTTCCAGTGAGATTAATTTATGGTCTGATCTTACCAAAGAGGGGATATACTTCCGGTGTGGAGCATTTTGTCCCCATGTTTGTGATGATCAGGTCTAGTATATTGTCTCCTCTTGTGGGAATGGTGACTAGTTGTTCCATTGCATTTGAGTTTATGAATTCTAGGAACCTTTGGGCTAGGGTGTTGGGGCTTGAGTAATGTTCCCAGTCTATGTTTGGGTAGTTGAAGTCTCCCAAAATGATGGTATTTGGAGAGACATTCATACTCTCCAGTGTCTTCAGGAAGGCTGTGTGGGGTTCCTGAGTTTGAGAGGGTGTTCTGTAGCATGCTACAAACTGTAAGGCAGTTTTGCCTATGGTTAGTTGCACCTGGATAGTCTCCGATGCTTTGTGCGTTGCCACTAACCTGGAGGTGTGGGTATCTTTGATGAAAATGGATACTCCCCCTCCTTTTGTGGTTCGGTCCAAGTTTTGGGGCCGGAAAGCATGATATGAGGTAAAACCTGATAGTGCTGGGGTGCTCTCAGGAGCCTTGAACCAGGTTTCAGTCACTGCACAGACGTCGATGATGTTCATCATGCATACAGCTGCAGTAATCACAGATGGGTTTTCAGCCGTCAGGCGGTCCCTCGGTCGGCCGAATTCCAAAGTCTTGGTCTGGCGTCAGTTGTCGTCGCTTACTCTTCTGACGTCAGGAAGGCCAGAGTATACAAGACACAGCCGACGCCATGTTCTTCAGTCTTTTTTGCCGTGCGGTGCCCGAAGCAGAAGCAGCAAGTGCCGGTCGGCCAGCTCCTGATTTACGAAAATATTTGGAACCGAAGTCTTCATTAAAGCTAAGTACCCCATTGGGGAAACCTTTCTTGCCTCAGACCGATGTCAGAAAAAGTTAATAATTGTATTTCTTGTGGGAAGCAAATACCGCATAAGGATTTCCATTCCCTGTGCATACCTTGTTTGGGCCCAGACCACGACGTCTCGGGCTGTCGCTTTTGCGCTACCTTCAATAAACGCACTATCAAATGTCGGGCGGAGTTCGCCCAACACTTTTTTGGTAGAGCATTTGACTATAAAATGTCGTCGGACTCTCCGACTACCGCTTTATCCAAAAAACGCAAGGAAAAGGACCGACACGCGAGGCCCGCGGTCTCCACCGACACCACGCCAAAAAAGGCTACACGTGGTCCGGTTCTCAGCGAGACGCCTTTGCAGTCCCTGACTACCGACGACACTCCTTTGGCGGTGTCTTCTGTACCCGAGACCGCTGGGTCATCGGCCCTTTCCCAGACTACAACCGAAGCCCCAGCTTATGTCGAGCCTACTAATGTGGACAGATCCACCTCCACCCATGGTGTATTTAGGCCTTCATCTTCTTTTTCTATTAAGGCCTTTGCTAAATCCAAATCAGCCAGGCATCACACTAGGCCTGCTGTTCAAAGCCCATCTCCTGGACCCATGCCTAAGAAACAGATGCTTAAAATTGCTGAGGATCTAATAACTCTCATCAGAGGTTCTCAGCCCCCTCCTGACAAGAGACCCAGAGTGGAGGAAGTATCCCCCTCTTCTGATCAGGGATCCATTTTATCAGAGCATTCTGATGCAGAGGAACACTCTTACTCCCCTTTTGAGGATTCGGATGCAGAACAGTCCATTCCTTCTGTATCCCCCCCTGAGGATTTTTCTTTTGGGGAAACCTTGCACACCTTGAGGGAACACTTCCATTGGGAAGGCCAAGACTTTTCAGATTCCAAGAAAAGACTTAGGGAATTTCTTTGGTTACCTCAGCACAGACCTCTGGCTATACCCCCTGATGTTCTTCATCCCACATTGCTGCAGTCCTAACACTTGGGGTAGTCCGCTGTCCCTCGGTCGGCCCGAATATCAGAGTATAAGGCTGACGTCGGTCAAGGCGCCTTTGACTGACATCAGAACGTCAGGGTACAAATGCGCATGACCGACGTCATATCCCCAGTCTTTTTTGCCGCATGGTCCGATGCAGAAGCAGTGTTGCAAGTGCCGTTCGGCGTTCTGAAATTTTTCAATCGGAGTTTCAGACCGAAGTCAGAGTTGGTTAAGTACCGCTGGGGAATATTTTGTTTTTCTTGCCTCAGTGGTTTACCGGATGTCAGAAAAGTGAATAACTGTATTTCTTGTGGGAAACAGATACGCATAGGGATTACCATAATTTGTGTATACCTTGTTTAGGACCTGAGCACGACGTTGTTGGATGCCGCTTTTGTGCTAGGTTTAATAAACGCACTATAAAGCGGAGGTTGGATTGTGCTAGGTTGGTCTTTGGGAAGCGGTGTAATTACAAAATGCCGTCGGATGCTCCGACGCCGGCTTCCTCTAAGAAGCGCAAGGACAAGGCAGGTAAACCTAGGTTAGAGGAGTCGTCCGAACCGGACGTCAGTTCTTTAGAGGCGTCAGTGGAACCGGTGGTTCCAACGGAGGCATCTCTGGAGTCCCAGGGAGAACCTTTGATTTTGCAGGATGTGGCCTCCCAGGAGGCAGGGCAGGCTGTAGGGGCTTCTCAAGTAACTGTACTCCCCTCCCTTCCTAAGGGGTCTAGGCCTTCTCTTTCTTCTTCCAAGGCTTCTCCTAGAGGCAGGTCTAGTTTAGCTTCTGTGGGTGTCGCTCCCAGTTCTTCAGGTGCTGTCCCCAAGAAGCACATGCTCAAAATGGCAGAGGATTTAATTACTTTAATTAGAGGCTCTATGCCCCCTCCTGAAAAGAGGCCTAGGATGGAACCTGTGTTGGGGATTATGAGCAGGCTTGGATGTGTCTGAGTCTTCGGCTGAAGACTTGCAGGAGTATTCTCATTATTCTGATTCTGATGTGGATGATTCTACTCCTTCTGCTTCTCCTCCTGAGGATTTTTCTTTTCAGAGACCCTTCACTCCATGAGAGAGCATTTTAAATGGGAAGGTCAGGATTTCTCTGATTCCAGGAAAAGGCTTAGGGAATTTTGTTTTACCCCAGCATAGGCCTTTAGCTATACCTCCTGTTTTGAATGTGGTGGAAGATGTGTTTGCAGAGGCTTCTCTTAATCCTGACTCTTTGCCTCCTGCTCCTGTTAAGCCAGATAGGTATTACAGGGTGCCTGAAGCTAATAAGTATCTTTTTAAGAGTCCTAGGGCAGGCCCAGAAACTGTTAGCCAGGGGCCTAAGGGTGTTAAGGCTTCTGTTGTCAAGAATCCGGTTCCTGCAGATAAAGAGGCCAGGGCCTTGGATAGATGGGGAAAGAAAGTTTATACTTCTTCCACTTTAGCCATGAGAGCTTTGAATTGCCAGTTTCACATGTTGAAATATCAAAATTATCTCCTTTCTCAGTTGAAATCTAAGGTTGATGCTCTGGCGGAAGGTATTGACTGTAAAGAGTTACAAGATTTAGTGCATGTTTCTGAACAGGTGGGTAAGCATTCTTTGCAATGTGGTTTTGATGCTGTACAGGCCTCGTCTAGGGTGGCTGCCACTGGGTCAGTTCTTCGCAGGCATGCCTGGCTGAGGGATCAAAATTTATCTGACCATGTGAAAACTAGAATTTTGGATGCCCTTTGCAATCTGATGTCCTGTTTGGTTCTCCTGTTGAGGCAGTTTTAAAGAAAATGGAAGACAAGGCTAAGTCTATGCAGACTGTTAAAGATTTTTTGCAGGTTCAGCCTCCAAAGTTTAGTAGAAATTGGCCTACTAAAGGGTGGACGTATCCTTCTTATGATTCCCAGTCTAGGGGTAGATCTAGACGTGGCAGGGGCAGAGGTCAGGGCTCTTTCAGGCCTAGAACAGGGAGTTCTCCTGCACAGTCTACAAGTGAGGGCAGGGGTCAGTCCTTTCGTAAACAGACCCAATGACCTACCTTTTCAGCTGCCAGATTCTTCTCGCCTGGCAGCACCTTTGGGAGGAAGGTTGGCACTTTTCAAAGAAAATTGGAGTTTGATTACCCAAGACAAATGGGTACTGGATATCATACATCACGGTTACAGGTTTTATTTCCATACCTTGCCTCCTTTCAAAGGCATGCCAGACATTCCTCCTCAACAAAGAATAGAGGCTCACAAGCAAATTTCACTGTTACTCCAAATAGGGGCCATACAGCCGGTTCCTATGCCAGAAAGGGGCCTAGGATTTTATTCTCGCCTGTTCCTAGTCCCAAAGAAGGGAACACGTGGAGACCAATTTTGGATTTATCTGTCCTCAATACTTATCTGGACATTCCCAAGTTCAAAATGTTGACGTTGCAGCAGCTTTTACCTCTGCTGGGCAAAAATCATTGGATGGTAACTTTGGATCTCAAGGAGGCTTACCTTCATGTTCCTATCAGACTAAAGTGCAGGAAGTATCTGCGTTTTCGAGCTGGGACTTCTCACTATCAGTTCTCTGCATTGCCCTTTGGCTTATCTACTGCGCCCAGAGTGTTCACGAAAGTTCTGGCTCCAGTAATAGCTTTCTTCAGGCTAAAAGGAATACAGATCTATCCTTATTTGGACGACTGCCTGATTCTGGCTCAAGGAAGGGAAGAGCTTCTTCATCATTTGGAATATGTGATAGTGCTAAGATGCCTGGGGTATTCTGTGAACGAAATAAAGTCCAGTCTAGTACCCTCTCAAGACATGTGCTTTCTGGGTGTGAGACTGAATACAGCATCCCAGATGGCCTTTTTAACCCCGGACAAACAAAAGAATCTATCCCTTTACTTTCTTCAGCTATCTCATCAGTCCGGGCTGACTGCAAGGACAGTCCTTCAAGCCTTAGGGTTCATGGCATCTTGTATTCTGGTGCTTCCCAATGCCAAACTGCATATGAGGAAGCTACAATGGTATCTCAAAAATGTATGGACACAGCACTGCCAGGATCTGGACACTGTCATTCAAATAATTCCTTGCATTCAAAAGGAATTTTTATGGTGGGCTCAGGAATGTCACCTAAACAAGGGACTCTCTGTGACCCGGCCAGAGGCGAGTCAGATTTTAACAACAGATGCCTCAGACATAGCTTGGGGAGCTCATCTAAATGGAAAGTGGATACAAGACAAGTGGCCTGCCAGACTACAACATCTACATATCAACATGAAGGAGATGTTAGCAGTCCAGTTTGCATTAATAGCTTTCAAGGATTTACTTCTTCCAGGGCAGGTGTTGATTCTAACAGACAACACAACTGTCATGTGGTACATCAACAAGCAAGGGGAACACATTCTTATCCTCTATGCAGGCAAGCAATGATTTTGTGGGAGACTGCTCTCAGTTTACAACTAAATCTTCAGGCAAGGTTTCTGCCGGAGCACAGAACTCCTTAGCAGACGTGTTAAGCAGACAAATCATGGATCCCCAACAGTGGAAACTGGATCTTCATGTATTTCAGAAATTGACAGTGTCCTGGGGAACTCCAGACATAGATCTGTTCGCTTCTCCTCTAAACCACCAGCTGCCAAGGTTTTGCACAAAGCGGTTTCATCCCACAGCTTGGAAAGTGGATGCTCTTTCTTTCAGTTGGAAAAATCTTCATGTGTATGCCTTTCCACCTCTGCCTCTCCTCCCAAAGGTACTTCTGAAGGTCAGACAGGACAAGCCAAGGATGATTTTGATAGCTCCAGATTGGCCTCGACAGCACTGGTACCCACTTCTGAGAAGTCTAGTACGGAAGTCTCCATGGCCTTTGCCTTTGATTCCACATCTGTTGTCCCAGGACGACAGTCATTTGATCAATGTCAAACTTCACTCTCTTCACCTAACAGCATGGCATATTCTGTTTTAAAACATAAAGGGTCTCAACTTCCACAACAAGTTTTGAATGTGATTTTGGAAGCCAGAAGGCCTAGTACAAGGAAAGTGTACGCAGATAAATGGAAGAGATTTTTATTTTGGAGTGCAGCTAAGGATTTGGATGTTTCTGAGCCTGATTTAAGTGTGGCTCTGCAATATCTTACTGAGTTATTGGACAAAGGTTTGTCCTTCTCTTCTATTAAGATTCATGCTGCAGCAATTTCAGCTCACTACGATTGTGACCCTCCTTTGTTTTCTCATCCTTTATTCAAGCAATTTCTTAGAGGGGCAAAGAATATAAGACCCCCACGAAGAGCTCCTACTCCTGCTTGGGATCTCAATTTTGTGTTGGAGAAACTCACTCTACAACCTTTTGAGCCTGCAGCTACTGCTGAGTTGAAATATTTGTCATGGAAAACTGCTTTTTTGTTGGCCATTACCTCTGCAAGAAGGGTTTCTGAATTGCAGGCCCTTATGGCAGTTGAGCCTTTCTTAATTTTCCACAAGGATAGGGTATCTTTACGTACTAATCCTTCCTTTATGCCTAAAGTGGTTTCTAGTGTGGCTTTAAACCAAACTATTCATTTGCCTACTTTTATGCAAATCCCCAAACTAAAGGGGAAAAGATTTTGCACACTTTAGATGTACACAGGCAGTTGCGATATTATTTGGACAGAACTAAAGGATTCAGACAATCTCAGCAGTTATTAGTTTCTTTTGCTTTGTGCTCTCAGGGCAAGCCCGTGTCAAAACAAACTATTTCTAAGTGGATTGGATTTTGCATTGCTTTCTGTTATTCCCATCATGGCAAACAGATTCCAGCTGGGATTAGACCTCATTCCACTAGGGCTACTGCCACTTCAACAGCTTTTTTGAGGGGGGTGGCTACTAAGGATATTTTGGAGGCAGCCACTTGGAGTTCAGTGCATACCTTCTCTAGGCATTACCACCTTCCTTTGTATTATAAATCCAGGGCTGGTTTTGCCACTGCAGTGTTGCAGGGCATTTTGGCAGCTCCTGCTTCATTATAATTTAGCCATCCTCCCTTACCTCTGCTTTGGGATTCTACCCAAGTGTTAGGACTGCAGCAATGTGGGATGAAGAACATAGTACAGTTTTGTACCTACCATAAATGTAGATGTTCGAAGATCCACATTGCTGCAGTCCAATTTACCCTCCCTCCTTCCCCTCTGCTGTTTGAGGTGGTTGTGTGGGTTGGGTTATCCATCTCAGGTACATGGCATTTTGTATATATTGTATATATTATACATATTTTTGGTGTTAGGCTAGTTGGTTGTTTAGTTGTGGTCTTTGGGTTTTGACCTTTCTTTTTAGGGTCTTCTGACATCTGGGGCAAGAAAAGACTGAGGATATGACGTCGGTCATGCGCATTTGTACCCTGACGTTCTGATGTCAGTCAAAGGCGCCTTGACCGACGTCAGCCTTATACTCTGATATTCGGGCCGACCGAGGGACAACGGACTACCCCAAGTGTTAGGACTGCAGCAATGTGGATCTTCGAACATCTACATTTATGGTAGGTACAAAACTGTACTTTTTGGAGGTACTGGATGATGTCTATTCGGAGGCTTGTCTTAATCCTGATTCTCTGCCTCCTGCACCAGTAAAGCTTGATAGATATTACAGAGTACCCAGTTCTCACCAGTTTCTTTACAAAGGCCATAATGCTGACCCTGAAACCATTTCACAAGGCCCTAAGGGATTAAAGGCCTCCACTGCCAAGAATCCACTTCCTGCAGAAAGGGAATCTAGATCTCTAGAAAGGTGGGGTAAGAAGGTATATACCTCGGCCACCCTAGCCATGAGGGCCTTAAACTGCCAGTTCCATATGATTAAATATCAACAGTTCCTGTTATCACAATTAAAAAACCAAATGTCTCAACCTGAACAACCAGATTTAACAGTTACAGGATATGATGCATAGTGCGGAACAAGTGGGTAAACACACCTTACAATGTGGTTATGATGCCCTAGAGGCCTCCAGTAGAGCGGCTGCTACAGGATCAGTCATTCGCAGACATGCCTGGCTTAGGGAACAAAATTTGCCTGATCATGTGAAAGCTAAACTTCTTGATGCTCCTTTACAAAAGGATGTACTTTTTGGTACTAATGCTGAGGAGATACTACGAAAAATGGAAGAAAAAGCCAAATCTATGCAAACTGTCAAAGCTTTCTTACAGGTCCAGCCACCACGATTTAGCAGGAATTGGCCTTCAAAAAACTGTTCTTTTCCAGCCACTGACAAGCCCCAAAGAGGTAGATACAGATGCACAAGGGGCAGAGGGCAGTCACAAGGATCATATAGAGGCAGACAATGGCAATCTCCAGCACCAAGAGGTGGTGAAGACAGTGCACAACAATACAGGAAGCAAACCCAATGACTCCCTCATTTCCATGCCAAGCAAGTCTCAGCTGACAGCACCTTTGGGAGGGAAACTAGCATTATTTGCAAACAATTGGCATATTGTCACAACAGACAAATGGATTCTGGACATTATAAACAGAGGCTACAAATTTCAATTTCACACTCTTCCAAAAATGAGAGGCATGCCAAACCTACCACAAAATCAAAGGGTAGAGGCACAACTGCAAATTTCAAAGCTCCTCAACATGAGAGCTATACAAAAGGTACCTACGCACCAACAAGGTCAAGGTTTTTATTCAAGACTCTTCCTGGTACCAAGAAAAGGAACCGACTGGAGACCCATTCTGGACTTATCCATCCTAAACACATTTCTACTGCCAAAATTCAAGTTGCTCACATTACAGCAACTTCTTCCCATGCTGGGAAAGGAGTTTTGGCTGGTAACATTGGACCTCAAGGAGGCATACCTGCATGTCCCAATCAGACAAAGCTGCAGAAGATACCTCAGATTTCTTGCAGGTTCAATCCACTATCAATTCTCTGCATTGCCCTTTGGCTTATCTACTGCGCCCAGAGTATTCACAAAGTGCCTGGCATCAGTGATTGCCTATTGCAGACTTCAAGGGATACAAATTTACCCTTATCTGGATGACTGCCTGATCCAAGCGGACAGCAAACAAATACTACTGGAACATCTGGCATATGTGACACGGTTACTGCTTTCTCTGGGATACACCATCAACAAGGAGAAATCAAGGCTAACACCATCTCAGAAAATAACCTTCCTGGGTGCCAGCTTGGACACAAACACCCAGATGGCATACCTAACGTCAGAAAAACAAGGGCAATTATCTCAGTACTACAAAACACTAGCAAAAAGTACCAGGCTTACTGCAAGGAAAATCCTGCAGGCTCTGGGATTCATGGCATCTTGCATTCTGCTAATCCCATGTGCAAAGCTGCATATGAGGAAACTTCAATGGTACCTAAAAAAATCTATGGTCTCAACACAGTCACAGCTTGGAAGCAATTATACCAATAATTCCATGTCTGCAAAAGGAATTTCTATGGTGGGCCCAAGCATGTCAAGTAAACACAGGCCTTCCATTCTGCAAGCCTCAAGCAAAACAAGTCATAACCACAGACGCCTCAGATTACGCCTGGGGGGCGCACATGAAGGACAGGTGCATTCAGGGCAGATGGTCCCAAAAGGAAAAGCGCCTTCACATCAATCAAAAAGAAATGCTAGCAGTAATAAATGCAATTACAGCTTTCAAGGACTTCCTGCAGCCAGGACAATTACTGATAAGAACAGACAACACCACAGTAATGTGGTACATAAACAAACAAGGAGGAACACACTCATACCCCTTGTGCAGACTAGCCATGACTCTTTGGAACTTGGCTCTGGAAAGACAAATCGAACTTCAAGCACAGTACTTGCCAGGACTGGAAAACACACTGGCAGACACTCTGAGCAGGAATATGACAGATCCACACGAATGGAAGCTGCATCCACAGGTGTTTACGGAGATAATCCAAGCGTGGGGAGGCCAGACATAGATCTTTTTGCCTCCCACAGGAACCATCAATTGAAAAAGTTTTGTTCAAGGACCTTCCATCCAAAGGCCTGGAAAGTGGACGCCCTTTCATTCAGTTGGGCAACATGGACAGTTTATGCATTCCCACCCCTGCCTCTTCTGCCAAAGGTGCTTTTGAAAGCAAGAACAGACAAACCGAGGATGATGCTGATTGCTCCAGACTGGCCAAGGCAACACTGGTATCCACTCCTGAGGAGCCTAACACATACTCCTCCCTGGTCCCTGCCTCTAATACCTCTTCTGCTGACGCAGAACAGCTACAAAACCCATCACAGTCAGCTGAAAACACTCAACCTCGCTGCGTGGAAAATTCCTTAACACCACATCAGACTCTACTCTCCAAGGAGGTGAAGGATGTCATTTTGGAAGAAGACCATCTACAAGAAAAGCTTACTCCGCAAAATGGAAGCGGTTTTGCTGCTGGAATGAGAAAAGAAGACAGGACCCTAGAAAATTTAACTTGCCTCAGGTTTTACAGTACCTAGCTGAACTGCTGAACAGTGGACTTTCATTTTCTTCCATTAAAATACACGCCTCAGCCATTTCTACAGAATACAAAACGGATCCTCCTTTATTCTCTCACCCTCTCTTACGGCAGTTCCTCAGAGGGGCTAAGAATATAAGACCTCCAAGGAAGCAACCAATACCAGCCTGGGACCTTAATTACATACTAGAAAAATTAACATTGCCTCCCTTTGAACCTGCTGCCTCAACAGATCTGCAATATTTGTCCTGGAAAACAGCTTTCCTTCTGGCCATCACTTCAGCTCGTAGGGTTTCTGAACTACAGGCCCTCATGGCGGTGCAGCCCTTCCTCATCTTCCATCAGGATAGGGTTTCCCTTCGTACTAATCCATCTTTTATGCCAAAAGTGGTATCCAGGGTAGCCTTAAACCAAGCCATACACCTACCTACCTTTTATCCTAACCCTCAAATCAAAGGGTTAGGCTGCTTCACACTTTAGACAACCATAGGCAGCTACGTTACTATTTGGACAGAACAAAGTCCTTCAGGAAATCAGAACAACTTTTTGTGTCCTATGCCGTAGGGGCTCAAGGGAAACCAGTTACCAAACAGACCATTTCCAAGTGGATTGGCCACTGCATACGATTTTGTTACTCCTATCACGGGAAATCTGTCCCTACTGGTATCAGATCTCACTCCACCAGGGCCACAGCCACCTCTACAGCCTTCCTCAGAGGTGTGCCTACTAAGGATATTTTGGAGGCAGCCACTTGGAGTTCTGTACATACCTTCACAAAACACTACCACCTGCCCTTATACTCCAGAACAAGAGCAGGCTTCGCCACTGCTGTTTTGCAGGGCATTCTGGCTCAACCCAGTTCCTCATAGTACCTACCACCCTATGCATAGCTTTGGGACTCTACCCATCTGTGATTACTGCAGCTGTATGCACGATGAACATAGTACAGTTTTGTACCTACCATAAATGTAGATGTTCGAGTGCTAATACAGCTGCAGTACAGGTTTCCCTCCCTCCTTCCCCTCTTGGTTAGGGCATGGGGCCTATCAACCTCTTCATACCTCCTGACTGGGTTATCCTGCTATGTTTTATTTGCTTGCTTACACTGATTTTGCATTACTTTGCATTACTTGCATATGTGGATAAGCTTTACTTATGTATTGCCTTCCTTTTGGGGGCACCTGACATCTGGGGCAAGAAAGACTGAAGAACATGGCGTCGGCTGTGTCTTATATACTCTGGCCTTCCTGACGTCAGAAGAGTAAGCGACGACAACCGACGCCGGACCAAGACTTTGGAATTCGGCCGACCGGGGGACCGCCTGACGGCTGAAAACCCATCTGTGATTACTGCAGCTGTATTAGCACTCTAACATCTACATTTATGGTAGGTACAAAACTGTACTTTCTCCATACTGAGGAGGGCTTCGAGGGCGTGCATCTTGAGGTTTAGACTTCTGGCATTGAGCAGCATTACCCTTAGTTTTTTTCCACTTGTGTTTTCTAGGGAGGTAGGTTTGTCATTTTGAGCCTTGCCTAAAAAAGGCACTATGGGGGTGGCAAGAGCCTTGGCCAATATCCGGAAGCCCAGGGGTGACAGGTGCAAGCCATCCCTTGCGAAGCAGCGTGGCTTGTCAAGCATGTCATCCCAAGCAGACAGACATTGGATCCCCTTAGAATGACACCAGTAATTAAGGCAATTGTTAAAACTGATCATTTTGTCTTTGTACTGTGGCATCATTCTTGGTGAGGGTAAGATGCTGCTCAGGGTCAGGGTCATACCGGCCTGGGCTACATAATCGGAGAGCTCCTCTGTCTCTTTTCATGTAGTCCAGGGAGGTACGTCTCAGGTCGTTCACACCGGCATGTACAATGACCGAGTCATATTTGTACTTGCTGTGGAGTGACCTGAGTGCTTGTGTTATGTGGCGGATTCTAGCTCACGACAGGCAGCTTACTGTGACCTTTTCCTTGTTCAGTCTGGTGAGCGGGAAGTCAGTGTGTCTGACTATGGAGTCACCTATTACAAGTGTGTCTGGCATGTTGTTTGGCCTTAAGGGCTGTGACTGTTTAGCACACTGACTTTGTGAACTATGTGTTGCATGTGCTATGTCTTGAGGTGGTGGTTGCTTGGGTGTCTGCTTTGGAGGCCTGTGTTGTTTTGGTAGATTTTTAATCAGCGCCTCCGAGTATGTTTTTGTGCGTTTATGTGTTTGGTTTGCTGTTGTGATAGTTCTATGTGAGACTGGGTTTGTGGTGTGCGTGGTTACCTTCTCCTCCTGACCAGTCTTGCCAGTACTGAATTGAGAGAGCTCAGCCTCCAGTTTGGCTATATAGTTGCATCTCTCGCATATATTTGTATTTGTTGGGAGGAGGAGAGGGTTGTCTGTGTACATGAGGCAATTGTAACATTGTCTCAAGATTCCCAGATTCACCAGCTGAACAGGAGAGGACGCCAGCAACTGACCCTTCGACATGCTAGAAATAGTGAAAAAGATTGCTGTGTAACTGAGTCAGAAAGGACCTATAGGGAGATGTGTACTCAACAGAATTTAGGTGAATGAAGTACTTTTGTTTAAGAGTGCTTTACCTGTATAAAAATGCTTAGGAGCAAGTGCTGAGCTTTTTTGATAGAGTATAGGCTGTTTAAATTGCAAGTAGAACAGTTCTAAGGGAAAAATTGAAGAGCAGACTTGGCGGAGCCAGAAAAAGTTTAACCGCGCACGACCGTGCAAAGGCTGATTTTAAGCAGTGAACTACAAAAGAGCTAGGAATGGTCCCAAACAACCAATTACTACAGCTTCTTGTGCTGAGGTCACTTCCCCCAAGGACAGGTAGGCTGCTCAAGGCTCCCCACTCCCACTGGTGAGCAAAGAAACTTCCTTCTATCCAAGTAAGGTAATGGACAACACAGGAACTACACCACAGCCGAGAGTACAGCAATGCCTGTATACTGGTCTAAACTAGTCGAGAAAGGCGGGAAAACAAGGATTATTTTTTTGTTTTGTTTTTTTTTGTAGAAATACACAGAAAATGCAGAGACGGTGATAACTTGGTTACACAGGCTAGCACACTTTAGTGGGCAGCCTCCACAGTTAAATTAACAAACAAACAAGTAAACTTTCGATTAAATTCGACTAAATGTAACTTTAAGTGCAGATTTAAAAATAAATGCAGTAATCAGAAAAAAAACAGTTCAGGCTAGTTTAAAATAAGCAACAGAAGCTATTTCCAGTGAAAAAAAAGCAAATATACTTCAATCCAGAAGGTAGTCGCTTTTTCGAGTTCCTTGCTGGTAGGACCACTCTGTAAACCCACATGGAGCTTGTCTGAGCAGTATAGCCAGAAAAAAATGCCCAGAGGCGGATTTTAAGCAGTGAACTACACTTCAGGTGTGGAACACCGGTCACTCATGTTAGTAATGACTAGGTCTAGGATATTGTTGCCCCTGGTGGGGGCGTGGATAAGTTGATCTAGGGCATTGGAGTTTATGAATTCCAGAAAGCATTGAGCTAAGGAGTTGGTACATGAGTAGTTTTCCCAGTTAATGGTGGGGTAGTTGAAGTCGCCCATTATTGGGGTGTTTGGTTGAACCCTAATATTTTCCAGTACATCAAGAAAAGAGGATTGGGAATCCTGGGGCATGGTGGGGGATCTGTAGCAAGCTACAATTTGGATTGCAGTTTTGCCCAGAGTTAGTTGCACTTATATAACCTCGGATACATTATGCTGAGCAACTAGCCTGGAGGTGTGGATATCCTTAATGAATATGGACATACCGCCTTTGGTGTTTCGGTCCAGGTTACATGGCCGAAAAAGTGTGGTATGAGTTGTAGCCTGGTAGTGCAGGGGTGCTCTCTGGAGCCTTGAACCAGGTCTCAGTCACTGCACAGATATCAATGTTCTCCATTTTAACGAGTGCCTCGAGTGAGTGCATTTTGAGATTTAGACTTCTAGCATTGAGTAGCATTACCTTCAGTTTTTGTTTGCCTGTTCCTGTTATGGTGGTGAATTTGTTATTTGAACCCTGCCTAAAAAAGGCACTATAGGGGCAGCAAGAACCTTAGCCATTATCCGGAATCCCAGAGGCGACAGGTGCAGGCCATCTGTGGCAAAGCATCGTGGTCTGTCGACCATGTCATCCCAAGCAGACAGATACTGGATCCCCTTAGAATGACACCAGAAGCTTAACCAATTGTTGAAGTCAATCATTTTGTCCTTGTACTACGGTATCATTCTGGGCAATGGCAGAATGCTACTCAGGGCTAGGGTCATACCTGCCTGGGCTACAAGATCGGAGAGCTCTTCGTGTCTCTTTTCATGTAGTCCAGGGAGGTACATCTCAGGTCATTCACACCAACATGGACATGCTTTATTTAATCAGCGCACTATCTGTCATCTGTATATTTTCGCCTCTAAATATTTCGGTTCTCTGTTTCATTATCCAGAAATGTCATCTGTTAGCCATCCGACTACCGGGATTCTGAAAAAAACGCAAAGATAAAGACAGAGACAGGCCGCCAAGGTCCAAAACTGCTGCAGACGCTTCTCCTAAGCCAGTCGCCAGTTCGCCGGTACTCGGTGAGGTGCTTTTGCAGCCCCTCATACCTGCTACTTCTGATTCGCAGGCCTCTACTGAGACCCATTCGGAGTCTGGTATGCCGCGAGATGCTTCAACAATGGAACTCGCGGATGTCTCTACCTTGGATGGGTCCGGAGCCACTGTGCAGACACCGGCTTCTGAGGGTGTATTCAGGCCTACGGACTTGCATATTAAATTGACGCCTCCTTCATTACTTAGGCCTAAATCTCGATCCATGTCTAAAAAACCGACACCCAGGCCACATGCTCAGGCCTCTATGCCTAAAAAAACAAATGATAAGAATGGCTGAAGATCTAATAACTCTAATCAGGGGTAGCCAACCCCCCCCCCCCCTTCTAAGAGGCCTAGGACGGAAGTTGATTATAAATCTTTTGATCAGGGTTCTGTTTTTTTCTGACTCTTCTGATGATCTGGATTTGCCCTTACGTACTTATGAGGATTCTGATGCAGAGGAGACTATTTCCTCTGCTTCCCCTCCTGAGGATTTTTCTTTTGGGGAAACCCTACATACTCTAAGGGATCATTTCCACTGGGAAAGCCAGGATTTTTCTGATTCAAAAAAGAGGCTTAGGGATTTCCTTCTCCTACCTCAGCATAGGCCTTTAGCTACTCCTCCTGTACTAGACATTGTTGATCCTTTCTCCTGATTCCCTGCCTCCTGCTCCCAGAAAACCTGACAGATACTACGGGGTCCCAGAGTCCCACAAATTTCTTTTCAAAAATCCTATTGAAGACCCAGAAACTATTTCACAGGGGCCCAAGGGCATTAAGGCTTCTACTGCTAAAAATCCTACCCCTTCTGATAGAGTCTCCAGGGCGCTGGATAGATGGGGTAAGAAGGTTTACACTTCTGCAACCTTGGCCATTAGGGCTTTAAACTGCCAGTTTCATATGTTAAAGTATCAGCAACATGTTATTGGACTTCTTAAACAGAAAATGATGTTGATTCTTGACTGTGTGGAAAATAAAGAATTACAGGAATTTAATGCATTCTGCTGAACAAGTTGGAAAACATACTTTGCAATGTGGTTTTGATTCATTAGAGGCCTCTTGCAGGGCTGCTGTTACTGGGTCTGTGCTCAGAAGGCGTGCTTGGCTTAAGGAGAAATCGTTGTCTGACCATGTTAAGGCTAAATTGTTGGATGCTCCTTTAAATCAGGACCGCCTGTTTGGCAACAAGGCAAAGGAAGTTCTTAAGATGGAAGATAAAGCAAAATCTATGCAAACTGTGAAAGATTTTTTACAAGTTCAGCCTCCTAGATTTAGTAGGCACTGGCCCTCCAAGAATTGGTCCTTTCCAGCCCCTTCCAGGTCTTCTCAAGCCAAACCCAGGCATAGCAAAAAACCCAGGTTTCAGTCCCAGGGGACTCACAGAACTAAGCAGTGGGGGGCCTCCACTTCCATGTCTGGGAATAATAAGACCCCCCCCCCCATGGTAAACTGTCTCAATGACTTCCTTTTAAAATTTCCAAGCACTTATCAATTGACTGCCCCTTTCGGGGAAAAGATTGCTCTTCATTCAAAGAATTGGGAACTCATTACCAGGACAAATGGGTTTTAGAGTGTTCCAGGGATACAGATTTCACTTCCACACATTGCCAACACCAAGTGGGTGGCCGGACCTACCCCCAAATCAGTAGGCAGAGGCCCAAAAACAAGTATTTTCTCTCTCAAGCATGGGGGCTATTCAACTGGTACCAGAAGAGGAAAAGGGACAAGGTTTCTACTAGAGACTTTTCCTGGTATCCAGAAAAGACAATTCATGGCGTCCTATCCTGGACCTGTCTACTCTAAACACCTTTTTGGAGATTCCAAAATTCAAGATGCTGACTCTTCACCAATTACTTCCTATGCTAGGCAAAGATGCGTGGTTGGCAACGCTAGATTTTCTATACCTGCACATCCCAATCGGGGAATCTTGCAGAAGATACCTACGCTTCAACGCAGGCTACATGCACTATCAGTTCCCTGCACTGCCCTTTGGCTTATCTACTTGCGCCCAGGGTATTCACAAAGTGCCTAGCTCCAGTTATTGCATTTTGCAGGCAAAGAAATATCCAAATATACCCATACCTGGACGATTGTCTAATTCAGGCAGAAAGCCAGGACATGCTTTTTAATCATCTGGCCTTTGTAAAAAGGGTTCTGACTTGTCTGGGGTGCACCATAAACAAAAAGAAATCACACCTGGTACCCTGTCAACAAATTATATTCCTGGGAGCAAGCTGGAGTACAACTTCCCAGATGGCTTACCTCATGCCAGAAAAGCAAATTCATTTGACAACCTACTTCAAACAAGTGGCCACAAAAACCCTGCTAATTGCAAGACAAATACTGCAAGCCTTGGGGTTCATGGCCTCCTGCATTCTTCTAATTCCATATGCAATACTGCATATGAGGAAACTACAGTGGTATCTAAAAAGCCTATGGTGTCAACATTCTCAAGACCTAGAAACAATGATTCCTATCGTACCTTGCCTATGCCTAGAGTTCCTTCGGTGGGCAGAGGCCTACCACCAAAAACAAGGGACTACCTTTCACACCACCCCCCTGCCACCCAAACCCTAACATGCATTAGACTATGCATGGGGGGGCTCACCTGGCAGGGAAGTGCATTCAGGGCAAATGGAACCCAAGTCAAATGTACCTGCATATCAATCAAAAAGAAATGTTAGCTGTACAGAATGCTCTGACAGCCTTCAAGGACCACATTCTTCCACGACAACTAATGGTAAAGACGGACAACACCACTGTTATGTGGTACATAAACAAGCAGGGGGGGTACACATTCTTACCTCCTCTGCAGACTAGCCATGGAATTGTGGAATACAGCCTTGAGCTATCAAGTGCATCTATCAGCTGAAATCCTGCCAGGAAATTTAAATACACTGGCAAACGGACTAAGCAGAAACCTCATGGACACGAGTGGAAACTAGAACCAAGGATTTTCAACATGTTGACAAGCAAATGGGGGAGCCCAGATATAGACCTGTTTGCCTCTCCCCAGAACTACCAATTGGACAAATTTACACAAGGACTCCCCACAAACAAGCCTGAAAAGTGGATGCTCTGTCCTTCAGCTGGAAAAACCTGTCGGTCTATGCCTTCCCCCCTCTGCCTCTGCTCTCCAAAGTACTACTAAAAATCAAACTGGACAAACCAAGGATGATTTTTATTGCTCCAGACTGGCCCCGCCAACACTGGTGTACCCCCTCTTGCGCAGTGTGTCACGGTTATCTCCATGGCACCTGCCTCAAACACCTTCCCTGCTGTCTCAGCAGGAGAACCAGATTCTGCACCCTCATCTTCCAACACTGAACCTTTCAGCCTGGCTAATTACTTACTCTCTCCTTTACCATCTCTCAGCAAACCTGTGATGGATATAATTTTAGAGGCAAGGAGGCCTGGTACTAGAAAATCGTATGCTGAAAAATGGAAAAGATTATGTGCCTGGAACCAATCTCAAGGGATGAACACAGCAGCGCCCAATTTACCTCAGATTTTACAATACTTAACTGAGATGCTTCACAAGGGCCTGTCTTTTTCCTCCATTAAAATCCACGCCTCCGCCATTTCAGCTCGTTATAACACAGAACCTCCCCTCTTCTCTCATCAACTGCTCAAGCAGTTCCTCAGAGGGGCTAAAAATTTGAGACCACCCAGGAGAGCTCCAACCCCAGCCTGGGACCTTAACTTTGTAACTCACTGTACCTCCTTTTGAGCCAGCTGCTACTGCAGACTTCAGATTTCGTTCTTGGAAATCAGCTTTCCTTTTAGCAATCACTTCAGCTAGAAGGGTATCTGAATTACAGGCCCTTATGGCAGTGGAGCCTTTCATCATCTTTCATGTGGACCGGGTGTCCCTCAGAACCAATCCATTCTTCATGCCAAGGTGGTATCCAGTGTGGCTCTTAATCAGTCCATTCATTTGCCAACCTTCTTTCCCAATCCACAGAATAAAGGGGAACTGATACTGCATTCCTTAGATGTGCACAGACAACTTAGATTCTACTTGGACAGGACTAAACCTCAAAGGAAATCTGAACAACTGCTGGTGGCATTTGCTGCAGGGGTAGAGGGGAAGGCTATTTGAAAGCAAACCATTTCTAAATGGATAAGCCATTGCATTCATTTCTGCTTTAAGCACCATGGAAAACCCCATCCCCCATGGGATCAGACCTCACTCCACCAGGGCTGCATGTACCTCTACAGCCTTTCTCAGAGGCGACCCTTCCTGGGACATCCTAGAAGCTGCTACCTGGAGTTCTGTACATACTTTCACCAAGCATTATCATTTGCTAATTTTCTCTAAATCCAGAGCTGGCTTTGCCACTGCAGTCTTGCAAGGCCTTATTGCTGGCCCTAATTCTATCTAAATTCCTCCTCCCAACTGTAGTTTTGGGAATCTAGCCAAATGTAATGACTGCAACAGTGAAACACGAAGAACATAGTACAGTTGTGTACACTTGCCATAAATATAGATTTTCAAGTGTATTCACTGTTGTAGTCCTGGTTACCCTCCCTCCAGCCCCCTAACTTCTTTTGGCTATACCTCTACTTTGCTTTACAATGCTTAAAAGCCTTTTTGGAGGTATGTCTTTGTGCTTTTATGTTTAATTGCTTCCCATTAGGGGGGCACCTGACATCTGGGGCAAGAAGAACTGATGTAATGGTGTTAGCTGCATGTTTTATACACCTGACGTCATGGAAAAAGGGACAGCAACCGACGCAGGACCCAAGGCTTTGTTAATAAGGCTGACTGAGGGCTACCTGCAAGCAGATAACCCAAATGTAATGACTGCAACAGTGAGTACACTCTAACATCTACATTTATGGTAAGTGTACACAACTGTACTTTCACCAGACAGGCTTAATATTGCAGACCCTTACTTCAGCAGGAGCACAGGGCAAAACAAAAGCTGAAAAGTAGCTAGGACCTAAGAGGATAAAACATTGATAAAATTTAGGCAGTTTGTCACTAGGACAGTTAACATCATCAGGTCACCTACATACCTTTAGCATGTCGATGAAAACAGAAATACTACTGGAAATTCAGGCAGATAAAGGAAGGGCATGCAGTCTCTGAAGGTACCCCAGATGAAATCCAAAACTGAAAACCAGACACATGAAGTAAGCTTTTTATTCACTGCATCACTGGGCTCCCCAGTTACAGTACACTTTCCTCCAGCAATTCCCCTGTGATCTTTGACAGTCTGCTGAACCACATTTTTCCAAGCGGGAACATTTAGTGCTGTCTGCAGAAGTTAGTTGCCAGCTGGATTATTTGCTCTAGGAAAAGTAGAGTACAGTATACAAGTGTTTTGTTTATGTTTTTATGTTTTGCTTTAATTCCTCCTAGGTTAAAATAATCTTGTCATATCTCCAGTTCGATTCTCGGCTGGAGCACCTTCTGTGCGGAGTCTGCATGTCCTCCCTGCGGTCGTGTTAATTTAAAGACATGCAGGTAGGTGTGTGTGTGGGTGTGCCTTCTTTGAAGGTTGGTCACCGGGCTGGCAAGTCAACACCGTAAAAATTCACTGCCAATCATTAGTGGACTGGAGTTCCGCTGTGGCGACCCCTAACCAGGAAAAGCCAAAAGACAGGTTTTTTTTTATTTTCTTAATATTACTACAATAGTGTTTTCCATTATTGTGAAGTATATTTGATACAGTGACACCATTTCATGTAAACTAGTACATTGAAACCATTCAATCTGCAGTCTTGATACAGACTTTAATTTTTACTGCACAAGTTAAACATACTTAACAGGCAGCTGTTTATGTACATGCGCCACACAAATTATACTGCAAAAAAGTTAGTTAAGCATAGTTTAGTTGTTTATGCTTCATTTTGCAATGTTATTTAAATGGTACCCAAGTCTGCAATTTTGGTGCTGCTGACAGACCAGAGTTCCTTGTTTTTGACTTCCTTTTACTGCAGACATAAATTAAATAGATGCCAAGTCTTTTAGTTTAAAATCTCTCTATTTATAGTGTTTGAAATCACAGTGCCGTTTCTAGCTTTCCATATCTTAAAACCCTTGGTCAGCTATTCATTTGGTGGCCTAATTGCTGTTTTTCTAAGCTTTTATTTAGAGCTGCATTTCTTTCTAGTCAGGTAGCCTACTGCAGCTGAGAAAGGTGCTTGAAGAGCAAGTCAGTATGATAGTGACCGTCCATGACATGGAGGAGAACCTCAGGGCTACTGAGCATGTGCAAGTCACTGCACAGCTGAGACTGTGTACATTCCAAGTTTACATCTGATTGCAGATTTTCTGTGTTTTGCTCTCTTGGCTTTACTTCGTTAATAATGAACAAAACTTGAGTGAGATAATTCCTAGTCTTAGGGTTCTATATCCATACAGTTTAATGTCCTTTCTGAAACGTGCGGCACAGTTAACCGTGCTGTGCATGATGCAAAGATTATCACAGTGGTAGATTTTATAATTATGCTTCAAAAGCATGGCTCCATTATTGTTACCTTAAGATACAGGGACTTGCACAGTTAACTTTACCGTACATTGTACTTTGTAGTGTAGTACAATTTTCAGAGAGTTGTTTCCTCTTCACAATGTCATTAGTAACTTTGCTTCCTTTTACCTCGCTTCTGTATTTGCATTCATTGTGCTGAGGACCTGATGAAACTTACCCAGGTTGGTAGTCTTAAAGTTGTACATGACACTAGTAAGGGAGGATCCTTGTAGTCACTGGTGGTGGTTAGCCTCCTTTAAATACAGGGGTAGTGTGTAAAGGCTGTACTCAATGCTAACTTTAGTTCTTGAGCATATTTTCATCAGGTATTACCCTAGTGGAACGTTAGGAAGGCTTGTGCCCATTTTGGATGTAGAGAAGCACAATGACCAGTCAAAAATCCTTGCAAAGGAGCATCAGTTTTGCCATTTGTTCATTCTTACCAGTCCTTTAACCCTGTATCATTTGTGAAGCCAAGCTTATTAGCTCTGCATTTGGTACTGCTGTTGTGTCATTGTACTGATCTTTAAGAGTAATAGCTGAGGACTGATTCCTTAGAACCTTGCTACTGTGAAAGTAGTAAAAGTTATGGAGGTCTTAATTATTTGTGCCTCTGCACCTCTGAGCTTCTTTATTGTTAGCAGCTTCTGCCACAGGCCCCCCTGACCTTCCATCCGTATTTATATTCTGCTCCTGTGCTTCTGTCAAAGTTGATACTCTGTTGTGTCCCATTGTCAGGTGGGTGCCCCCATTTTCCAAGGCAGAAACACCTTGTACCTATACAGGTGTAGTCTTTCCAGCACTGGGAGTTTGAGACAGGCTGGTTAGTTATGTATGTATGGCTTGTTTTATGCATTGATTTACTAGAAGTCTGCACACAGTAAGCAGGCAAGAGTACATACTTAGAGGTGCTGGTGTATCATTCACAAGTCACCCATAGCATGCTAGTTCTCCTGAATGTGTTCCTGATATGCACAAGGAAGCACTATAGCTGTTGCCCAGTCCATCTTCACCCACTCCCACCAAAGTAAGCCTGTAACCTCTCAAGCTTGACCCTCCATTTGGCAGTCCAGATCACTAGCTGGGCCTACGCCATTCATAATACAGCAGATAATCAACCTCTATGCCATTAGGCTGGCTGCTTCTGTTCCTTTCTTACACACTGGGATTAGAGAAGCTCTTTCCCCTCTAGAAACTAACTTTTCTTCCCTCCCATTTTGTTCTCCGTCTCTGTCCTTGAAAATTCTACCAGGAGCCTTAGGCAATAGTGAATAAATGACATTTGTCTTTATTTTATATGAAAGGCATTCAGGCAGATCTTCTGTTAATGGAAAAGTCATCTTTGTTACACAAGAGATTTTGCTGCCTCAGTAATTCCAACAGTTTTCCATCCATTTGTTCCTTTTAGTGTATAGTTTTGTAATATTTTTCTGTAGCACTTTATCTGTGCTTCTGAGAGCACTCTATTGGCATGCTGTTGTACAGCAGGAATGCGTGACTGGATGGCACGCAAGTCTTAGCAGTGTGACATTGTCTGCAGTAGCAGTACATGTTTTAGTTTGTGTTAGAAATAAGGTCAGTACTGACCACTCTTTCCAAGATTATTTTTTTTATCCACAAATGTTGATGAAAATCACTGGTGCAGTCTCCCACCTACCAAAGATGATTTTGTTTTTAACCTACTTCAGAGACCTTTACCTCAGAAGTGGAGATGTAGTCAGAATATGTCCACAGATGTGTGTAGATGAGTCTTAGCATGAAGCTTGTGATTTATTTATTTTTCTTCATTTTATCAGTAATGAAAGCACAGCCAAAGAAAATCCCCCTAGAAGAAACCAGTTTATATAATTTTAGGTTCTGTGCCAGATTTCTTGGCAAGTCTGAGAGCCTTGTTGGCAAGATTAAAAGAGGAAGCAGACAGGATTCTAAAGCAGGGTTGGGACATCCTTCACTGTTTTAGTGGGGGGAAGGGAAGAGAAGCCTATGCATGCTTGATTTGTTCTTGAACTATTATTTTGTTTTTATTGTTGTTTAATATTGTTTCATGTGACAGTCTACATTCGTAGTCATTCAGGCATTCACAAGCATTTTCTGTCACATTCAGAAAGTAGAATTTCAATGTGCAAAGAATTTAAACCAGCAGTGTTTTTCCTGAACATAGAACAATTGCTTTGGTTAATCTTTTCATGCCTTTTGCTTGTCACTTTTGGGTACTGCTCCTTGGTGCATTCATTGTTAACTGATGTAATTAATCATGGACTTGGAGATTTGGGGATACATCTCCAAATTATACCTGGCACTGAGGTTACCAGATGGCTCCTAAATTTCAAGCAGAGTAGAGGGTGCATCTCAAATAGTCATGGAATCCAGTTTTCGTGATCTCTGACAACCAGATCATGTGACAGCTGGCTATAGGGATGATTCTGTCCTTATATTGTTTCTACAGCAGTTTTATGCAGTGATATATTGGCATTAACAACATATTATCTTCCTTAACCACCTACTGTGAATATAAAAATAATTTGGTGTTGAATCCCTTAACTCGTTTCCTCCAATGGAGAACTGGAAGTTTGCATTTTAACTTCCAATGGGTGGAGCCAAAGCTTTTTGATAAAAATAAAATTGCCCTCACATTTCAAACAATTGTTCATATCTCTGAAACCATAGTGATTACTAAAAGAATGTAATTGGCAAACTCTTCAGCACAAACTGTTTTTTATTGTGATAGTATTGTTTAGGATGTTCTTACATTCACCAAGGCAGTATTCCTTATAAATGGGATTCCCTGCCACGAGACCCACCGTCCGGCCAGATTAACAAAATCTACTGTTAAGGTACGCTGAACGTCACCTGCACACTCCTTGCGTGGGGTTGGGCATAAAGGTGATGTTCAGGTGTACCTTCCTCAGAACGTTTTTGCTGCCATTCAGAACACAGTTTTAATTGTTGATATGTTACCTCAGTCTGTTTTTTTTTTTTTTTTTTTTTTCCTGTTTGCTTTCCTGTGTTTACTCCTGTTTGCTGGAGTCCTCACAGTTGCAGTTAAGTACCCACTTGGGTTTTTGGTTACTTTTCTGTTTGTTTTCTGTTGTTTGGGGTTAATGTCATCCAGGAAGGTTGAATGCCAGTATGGGAGACTGATTCTCCATAAAGTCCGTCATGATAAGTGTCTTTTTTGCCTAAGTGCTCACGACCATACTTCTTGTTCAGTATGTCAGGCGTTTGCCCTCAAAGCTCTTTGTAGTAGGCTTTCTTCCCTTTCCCTGTATCTTGAGCACGAGTGTCTTAAGCTTCTTGCTGCAGATACTATGGATGGAACTTCCTGCCCAGAGGGTCAGCTGTCGGAAGAAGGTGCATATAAGGCAAATCCAGACTCTTCCACTGTCCAGCCTCTGCTGAGAGTTTTTTCTGAGGTTATTATGCACCTGGAGGCCCACCCGATTGTTCTGTCAGATTCTTCCACTGCATCTGGGTTGGAAGCCAGTGAGGATCTGGTAGGCAGCACGTCTGATGAGGCTTTGCAGGCATCTGTATCAAACGTTCAGAGGGAACCACAGTTGACTGTTTCTGAGGGGTTTAGAGGGACTCCACAGATGTTCGTGTTACCCTGCTGCAGTCATCACACTTGGGTTATCCTGTCGTTAGGCGGTCCCGCAGTCGGCCTGAGTTCCAAAGTCTTGGTCCGGCGTCGGTTGCTGTCTCTTCTTCCCTGATGTCAGTGCGCCAGGGGTATAGAAGAGGCATCCGTCGCCATTTTCTCCAGTCTTTCTTGCTGCGCGGTGCTCTAAGCAGAAGCAGTTCACAAGTGCCGGTCGGCCGATACCTGAGACTTTCGAATCGAATTTCAGTCCGAAGTCTTCAAAGCTAAGTACCCCATTGGGTCTCTTTTCTTGCCTCAGTCCGATGTCAGAAAAAGTTAACTGCATTTCTTGTGGGAAGCAAATACCTTATAAGGATTTTCATTCTTATAGTATACCTTGCCTATGCCCAGACCACGATGTCACTGCTTGTCGGTTTTGTGCTAGGTTCGATAAGCGAATTATAAAGCGATGCTTTGATTTTGCTCAACACTACTTCGGTAGGAAATTTAATTATACTATGCCGTCAGAGCAACTGACTACCGGCGTGCATAAAAAACGCAAAGATCAAGACAGGCAGCCTAGATCCAAGCCAGACTCTGAGGCCTCTGCTGGGCTGGTCGCCAGTTCTCCGGTTTTCAATGAGGCGCCTACGGCAGCCCCTGATGACTGCTGAGTTGGAACCCCAGACCGCTTCGGAATCTCAAGCAGAGAGTACTAGGCCGACGCAGCCATTTACTTTAGGCCCTACCGACAACATTGCAGAAGAAGCCGGTGCTGGGGAAACACCTTCGGTTTCAGAAGGTGTCTTTAGACCGACTACCCTCACCGTAAAATCTTATGCTAAGCTTAAGACTCCTTTAAAACCTAAAAAGACTGTACATCAGTCTCCAGTTCAAGGCCCCATGCCTAAGAAACAGATGCTTAAGATGGCTGAAGATTTGATTACTTCGATCAGGGGTTCCCAACCCCCCCCCCCAGACAAAAGGCCAAGACAAGAGGAGGATTATGCCGCCTCTGATCAAGTTTCTATTTCTTCAGACTCCTCTGAGGAACAGGATTACTCCTCCCCCCCCCCTTATGAAGATTCTGATGCTGAAGATCCCATTCCCTCAGCATCTCCCCCTGAAGACTATTCCTTTGGGGAAACCTTACATACCATGAGGGAACATTTCCACTGGGAAGGTCAGGACTACTCTGACTCAAAGAAAAGGCTCCGAGAGTTTCTTTTACTTCCCCAGCACAGACCACTTGCTATCCCTCCAGTTTTAGACATTGTGGATGATGTGTACTTAGAATCTAGTCTAAATCCAGAATCTGAAGTAGGAACTTCATTTGTCAGCAACCTTTGGGACAAGGATCCGAGCCGGCAACTTTTACCACAGCATAGATCCGAGCTCCTAGCTCCTCCCTTTACCCATAATCCCCTGCCAACCCTAACTGACCTCAGATCTAGTTTGCCGCACTTCAAGCCTACAAGCTGGATTTCGAGCTCCTGGTAGTTCAGGGTATTTGTGAGAGAAAAACTTGATGTTTTTTGTACCTTCTCTTGTGTGAGTGTGTAAGATTGTTTAGGTTCCCTCTTGTATATCTTATTTTTGTAAAATTTTCCTCCCTACCCTCGCTGGTTCGTAGTGTGTGTTTGTGGTGTGTGTAGGGGGCCTAGTGAGTGTGTTTTTCTGTTCAACATGTCGGAGGCCCCTAAAGCCATCTTTTCAAAATGCACCGAGTGTGGCCATAAGCTTTCACCGGCAGATGGCCACACCCAGTGCGTTAGGTGCCTTGGGGTTGAACACCTTTCTTTGGGATGCAAGATTTGTGCAGCGTTCAACCCCAGGGCACTTAAGGACCGGAGGTCGAAGCTGATCCTGGCGGGCCTTTTGCCCCCGGACTCGGCTCTGGCCTCCGGTTCTTGGCTACCCAGCCCTCGGTGGTAGCCACCCCTGCCTCCCTCCCTCCGGTCGGGACTCAACCTCCCGTTTTGGCTCCGGAGGAGAGGGAGGCCGGAAAAACCAAAAGGAAGAAGCACCATAAGCAGCGGGCCGAGGACTCTTCCTCAGCCCTACCCGCCAAGCGGGCTTCTCCATCCAGGGTTTCTGGATCGCCTCGGCTCCGGTCCCCTTGTTTTTCACCAGGACCTGGGGAGGAGGCGACCCAGTCCCCATCGAGGTCATCGAGGCGTCACTCTAGGTCTGCCTCGGTGGCCTCGTCAAGGTCCACCTTTAGCATGTCAGATGCAGACATGGACCGGATGATGAGGTTCATCCAGGCCCAGCTGCAGATGGGAGTGGTCTTGCCTCCCCCCTCCCCCTCGGGGGGGGGAGCTCAACCCCATTTTTTGCTCCAATTGCTCCTTCTCCGTCCCGCTTCCCGGGTTCGGAGCATTCAGTGCCGAGCTGCGTCGGATCCGGGGGTGTGTCGGAGCCGACAGTACTAGTTACTTTGTCTCAGACTGGTCCCTTGAGTTTGTCGGATCCGACCTCTCGGAGCCGTGAGCTGAGCTTCGGATCCGAGGGACTGTGTGTGACTTCGGCTCCGTCCCGGTCGGAGCACACAGGTCCTTCAGATCCGAGGGTCTCTGCCCTGGATCCGGTCCCCGCTTCGGATCCGAGTGGGAGCCGACTCTCGGAGCCTGTCAAGAGTAGCTCCCCCTCGGCTTTCGCAGTGGTGGAGAGGGCACTGTTGAGTGCATCCAAACCTCCGGTCCTGGCTTCGGCTCCTCCCTGCACTCCCTCTCAGCTGGTCCGGGCTCCCATCACCCGGCCTTTGGGACAGCCTGCTTCAGCGTCTCTGGGTGTTCCTGTGGAACGTGATATTGCTGGTGAGTCTTCCTCGGACAGCCCCCCCCCCCTCGAGGTGGTCCCTCACAAAGCCAAGTGTAAGAGGAGGCACATGGACTCCCCTGAGTCCCTTACCGAAGATACGGGCTTAGATGAAGGGGAAGGCTCCCCAAGGTCACCCCCCCCCCCCCGAGGATGTCTCCTTTGGAGACATCATGGAAATGCTCAGGATTAGGGGAGGGTGGTCTGCCCCCAAGGCTTCCTCCGATGAGTCCGTATTCCTAGAGGCGTTCGAAGCAGGGCCATCTACCTCTTGGGTGTCCCATCCCCCCTGGTGGACCTTATTTCCGGACACTGTAGAGCCAGTCCCCAAGCGCCCGGATAGGATCCCGAGTCCCCCTGCTGAAAGAACCCACTGGAGCAGAGGTCCCCCTGTGGATGCCATGTTGGTGGCAGTGGCCACCAAGAGAGAGCTGGCTCAGGAGAGCTCTGCGGTCCACCCGCCGAGTAAGGACTCTCGAGCGATGGACCGCCTGGGGAAGCGGGTCTTTAGTTCAGCAACCTTCTCCATGAGAGCGCTGAACTATATGGCACATGTCATCCGGATGCAGCGGGATCTAATAAAAGAATACGCTGCATCCCCCCCAGAGTTCATGTCGGAAGGAGACCAGCAACTGTACTCCTCCCGAATGTCTACTCTACGTTCAGTTTCCAACACTGTTGTCACACGCCACTGAAGGAGCTGCTAGAGCTAGCGGAGCCGGCCTGGTAATCGGGCGTCAGGCTTGGCTCCAACACTGTGACTTCTCGGAACCCTTTAAGGCGTCATTCGAGAATGCCCCCTTTGATGGTTCTGCACTTTTTGGCAAAACCGTTCGCGACACTTTAGTCCAGAGTGAGAAAGACGGGAAGACATTGTCTGCCGTCTGAGTCCACTTCTCTGCTCCCCAGAGGTCCTTTTCTAAGAACCAAAAGGGTCAGAAGAAGATGCGATTCTGAAAATCGCATCAGTCCCAGTCTGCTCTGGACAACCAGTCCTCTCGTGGCAGAGGAGGACAGGGAGGACGCCGCCCAAGAGGCAGAGGGGGTCCCAGAAACTTTGGGTCCAGAGAACCCTTCTCTGAGAGGCCCACTCAGAACCCCTGAGGGGTTGCCCGGCTGCTCCACTCTGGAGGCAGTCGGGGGGCGTCTTTCAAAGCACCTAGCAATGTGGGAGTCCATAACAACAGATCCGCTGGGTGCTTCGCATCATATCCAGAGGTTACCAAATTCCTTTTATTGTAACCCCCAAAACCAAAAGCCTCCCCGACGTACCACCCAATCAAAGGGAGGCAGCTGCTACAGAAATTCAGCAGCTTTTGCAAAAAAGAGCCATTCAACCCGTCCCCCCAGATCAGTTCGGGTCGGGGTTTTATTCCAGGTTCTATCTGGTGCCAAAAAAAGACTGGGGACTTGAGATCCATTCTCGATCTCTCTCTCTCTCCTGAACCTGGCAGTACCCAAAGAAAAGTTCAGAATGGTCACCTTACAATCTATTCTCCCCCTATTAGGGGAGAATGATTGGATGTGCTCGATAGACCTCAAGGATGCGTACTACCACATCCTAGTGGACAGACGCTCCAGGAGGTTCCTCCGCTTCCGGCTGGGAGCTAGTCACTTTCATTTCAGTGCCTC
>NC_056746.1:1155704545-1155859545 GCF_019279795.1 Protopterus annectens
TGCTATGGTTTAGTTTCATTTATATAAATGTAATATGGCCTATGTCATACATGATAACTTGATAAAGATGTTTCTTGTTAAAAAAAAAAAAGAACCCATTTGTTGTAATATCCCTCTTTTCTCGGATTTGGTGTATATAAGTTCAAGGTATGTGGGTGGCTTGCCCCAGGGGGTGCTTGGCCCACCTGCAAAAATAGGTTTTGAGGAAAAGAGTGATTTTTAAGACTCACTCTTCTCCTGTGTTTTCGGTCTTTTTGTTCTTTCCGTCTTGTCAGCAGTCGGTATTTTGAGTGCCAACATTTCAATAGAGAGCCAACCAAGAGGCCTACTTTTGTCATCACTATTTGCTTTTATCTAGAGATTTTTGGCCATGAAAATTAGGCAATCTAGGATTTCAAGATATAACTGGGGAGAAAAATGATACAATAGCTTTATTTGCAGATGACAATAAGAAGAGTTAACAAATTGGCAGAGTAGAGTTTAGGACAAAAGTGATAGTTTTAATTTATATCCTTACGTGACTTTAGCTTAGAAATTTCCCTTCCTCTAATTAAAACAAGATACTAAGCATGCTGACAAGGAAATGTGGGGAGAGACAACTCAGTGACAGTTACAATATAAGATAATGGAAGATGTTAATGAACAAAGACAGCAAAATATAGGCAATAAAAATGTTTTTGGTGCTTCTGGTGGTTTATGTGGGGTAGGCCTATTTTTTACAGCCCAGTAAAAGAGGGATAGCTTACTATTAACAAAGAAATAAAATAACTTTTAGGGAATAAAAAGAAAGAGTAAAACTGTAAAAGCTACCTAAAGAACAAGAAGGAATGATGTTACCTGACTTAAAATAATATTGTAAGGCTACACATCTAGGATTAATGTACCTCTCCCAAAGCCACACCTACTTAAGTTCAAAATAATTATGCTAATCCCAGAGGAAATCTTGGTAAAAAGAGAGCAGATAGGGTTCTGGCTAGCTATGATACAGACAGCAAGGACGATTATCTGCAACACTGTTTACAAGTTACAAATCAAACACTGACTCAGAAGAGTGTGATAATGCCAATTGGTTTTACATTAGGTAAAAAGAAAATAAGAACACAAAGGAAGTGTAGCAATGGCAATTCTAGGAGCAGATGTAGAAAGGGGACAGAGCACAAGACTGGTAGATGCCAAGCACAACTTTGGATTGCAAGAAAGGGATTGTCTGGCATATAAGAGATTAATCTCATAATTAAAAGAACTTAACAGGATGAGAAATGTGAAAGAAATAAACTATAATAGACTTTATAATAGGAGCAAGATTAGAGTTGGCAGTTAGGATGAAAGCAATAATAACAGTTTATAAGGTTTTAATATAATCAAGGGCTCAACAGCATTATATCCTCAGACAGGATTGGAGAAAAATATTACTGAATTAAATTTCTATTGAAGGAAATGTGTGTAATCCCCAGATGTGTCAAAAAATTCAGAAAATATGAAGCATTTACTTGGGAATATCTTCATCTGTATTTTTATATACCTGTGAGACTTCAAAATGTTCCCACAGGCAGATTGTCTGTGTTGCAGATGTGATAAAGAAGAAAAAAAACATATTTTTAGGGAATGTCTGGAACCACAAGAACATAAACATGAGTTGCATGTGATTGTTGTCTGTTCCCTTGTTACCCAGATGTGTAAAAAACAGCGTGTATGCTTTCAGAAAACATTAACTTTTAACCCTTAAGAAAAAGTGCACTTGCTGTCTTTAAAGGAGAACCACACCCACAGACTGAAAAAATGTTTATTTCATCATGTTTTGATGTTTTCTACAATTTTACACCACTTTTGGTCTCTATGTACTTTTTTATATTTTTAAATGCAATTCCTGAGTCTGCCCACATGGGGTCTGGCTTCATATTGAGTTACAATGTGTGAAAAATAAACCTGACAAGATGTATTAACAATGATTTACTGGTTTAAGAAAATTACTGCAGACAACATGGATAAATCCTCACTTCCAAGATGGCTGCACACTGAGTAACAGCTTAACTCTAGCTCGCCCAGCGTGAAAACAGAAACTCAATAGAGGCCAGTAGACATTTGTGTTTATGGGTAAATTTCAGTAACTGGCTAGTAAATGTACTGCCTGGATGCCAGGAAAAAAAGAAATACACAGCATTTGAAAAAAATCAGCTAGAAAAAGTGAGGAAGAAACAATGACTGGGGAAAGTTCTGCAGCTGTTCATCAAAAAAGCAATGCAACCTCTAGCCATGACTTACAGTAACCTGCAGGAAGATATAAGACAACTGTACACCGACCTGGTTAAAATAAACAAAACATTGATGGACTATATCAACACAAACAACGACAGGCTGGAAAAAATGGAAGAAGCTTTGAAAAGATATTCAGATGAGGTGATAAAGCTGCAAAAATCAGAGGTTGAAATAAAGAAAAAGGCTGGCCAAATATGAGACTGCTTAGGAAGAGATGTTTCAAAAAGAAAAATAGAATTGGAGGACAGAGCACGTAGGGAAAACCTGAGATTTTCAGCTATACTAGAGAAGCTGGAAGGAACAGACTGCATTAATTTTATGAAAGCACAAATAAGCAACTGGAATGGTACTCCACAGCAGGAATTGTTAGTTGAAAGGGCACATCATGCTCCAAACCTGGCTACGAGAAGGCAACCTAGACATTCAATAATAAAGATGCAATCCTACCAGCAGAAGGGGTTGAGTCTGACAAAACTGTAGCAGAAGGACAAAATACTAAACGTGGGAGACAGCAGAGAGTTTGTGGAGAATGACTACTCATTGTACACCAGGCAAAAGAGGAGTAAATTAATTCCACTATTCAGGGAATGTTGAGAAGCAGGTGTGACATTCAAACTGTTGTACCCAGCTCTCTTCAAGGTATTCTTCCCTGGAGAGACAAAATCATTTTTGATGAAGTACATGCTAAAGAGGAAATACAAACTTTTGTCCAACAAAAAGTGAAATGTGAAACAGAATGAGATTCTGCTTCTTGTTCTTCTGGTAATAAAGACCACAGTGAGACTGTACCTGTAAAACCTTTTCCACTGTTTCAATGGAAAATGCTGGAGAGAAGGAAGGGAGCATGAAAGTTGACTAGAAGTATCAAGAGTACATTGGAAATGATGCAGAGACAGGATTTGGGAGCTGGAGAAGACTAATAAAACCAGTGACTTTATGTGGAATTACAATGCAATAATTATATTTGTAAAATATGAGAGCACAAGAAACTCTGGAAACATTGGACTTTTTCAGAATTTGTTAGACTTGTGGGGGACTCTAAAGTATATCCACCACTCCACGTCATTAATGTTGGGAAAAAATGTTTTGGGAGGGGAAGACAGGGGAGAAAATTAACTATAGGTAAAGAAAACATTTTTTCTTACTAGTACTATTTTTGTGGTGTATGGTTTTCTTTACATGCTATAACTTAAAGTTTTTCTCAGTTATTTTTAAGTGTAATGGGGATTGTAAATAGGTGCTGCTGTTCTTTTTTCCCTTTCTTTCTCCCTTCTCTCCATCTTCTTGTTCAGTTTTAATAAATGTAGGCACTGCAATGTAAAAAAAAACTGGTTAAAAGAGCATGACAAAAACAATTAATGTGCTTTTTCTCATTCTTGCATGGGGGAATGACTGGATTAAGGACCTTAGGTTGATGTAAGAAGTTTTAAGAGAAATCAAACAAATGAAAAAAAATATTGTGAGTTTTTTTCTGGCAAATGAATGTATGCTTAGTAGCAATTCTACATCAGGCCCTCATATCTCCATGGAAATAATGTGATAAAGAGAAATTGATTGTCTGGTTCTCATGTCTCCATGGAGACAATCTGATAATGAGAAATTGGCTGTCTGATTCTCATCTCTCCAAGAAGACAGTCTGATAAAGAAAATTGGTTACAGTCTGATGGAGAGTGATTGGCTGGGGAAAAAAAGAAAAGAGAAACTGGGTAGGAGATAATGTTCTCTGAAAGCATTCAGGGGTTTTCCCAGCTGGGAGAGCTATAAAGATAAGACAAAACTAGTTAGCACTTAGTACAAGCACAGACTGCACCATGCGTCTTAGCATGGATAACCTTTCGTTTAGGTTAACTGAAGTCTATGAGTGTGGCTGTCAGTTTGCGACATCTGTTCCTATTAAGAGGGTAAAAATTCAATAGTTGAAGATATATGTAGTTTTGTGTGCTAGTATTAAAACCTAACAGGATTTAGGGGGTATTGGGGGTTTGCCTGTTTTTTTTTTTGAGGGCTTTTAATAAAAAAAAAAAAGTTTTGTAAGAGGTGACATAGGCTTAAATGGATATGACTAGAAACAACTACATAAAAGTTCAACCTACCAAACAGTGTATGCATGTAACACAAAAGCTGGAACCAGACATTCAACAAAAAAGTGTTATACATAAAATATGGGAATAATAACTTTTTAATACAATGATGATTTCTGTAATGTCTTTAAATGTTAATGGTACAGATAAATACAGAAAGAATAGTGAACTATATTAAAAATGTGGAGTGCAAATAGCTATGTTGCAGGAGACACACTTGGAAAAAACTGAACATGTGAATTTGATAAAGAAAGGTTTACAGGATGGTTATTCAGTGGAATATCTGGGACAAAGGAAAAGAGGACTACTTATATTAATTGCAAGAGGAGGTTCAATAGTGATAGAAGAGGATAAACAATATAATAATGGCAGATTTGTAGTGTCAAGGGGCTACTGGCAAGGGAGGAAGATTACACATGCATATATTTATATTCCACCTAAAACTGCTGTAATGGAGCTCTGGGAGAATTAATCAGTTTTCAGCAAGGAATATTATTTAAAGGTGGGTACTGGAATTTGATTTGCAGCAGTGAAAATGTGTGTCTGTGGGGCCCAGTAGGAGGCTAGATTTTTGTAGAAATTTATGAAAATATTTGGTATGGAAGATATAAATTCAGTAATAGGAGTTTGGAGTGAATTTACACATGATTTCCCAAGAGATCTAGGACTACTGAACAAAAGTTCAATAGTCCAAATCCACAATACCCGAACGCACTTTAATGAAAGTGCTTTCACCAAAAAAGCGCTTTCATTAAAGTCTGTTAAAAAAAAAAAAAACACTAAATCTTCTTTTATGCAGGGGGCAAGCCCCCCTGTGCCCCCCACACCCCCTACTTTTATATTCTCACTCTGAGGTTGCACTACAGTGGAGAAAAGGGTTATTCTCCCTTAACTGCACCATAGTGCGACCGGCACAACCAGCATACATAACTGAAAGTGCTGCTTCGGTGAACAGCACTTTCGGTTATGTATGATCGGTGATTTCTGCTTTGGCAGAAAGTGCCATCGGGGATCTGTACAGATCCCTCCCCAAGACATAAAAGCTGGGCTAGGCCAGACAGAATTTACATTTTACAGGAACATGTGCATTTAATTGAATGTCTTGATACACACCCAAAAACTATTTCGGATCATGCACTAATAATAACTAAAATAAAAACAAAGGATAATGAAATAAAAATGAGGCAATGGCACTTTCCCACCTATCTGTTAAAAAGAGAGGAATTTAAGGAATGGGTAGTGGAGATTATTCAGGAGCTGTTCGATAGGATAGAATTTACTTCTGAAAATATAGCTAGGGAGTATAAAAATTAAGGTGGAGTTTAAAATCAGGTAGAAGTAAAAAAAGGGAGCTATGGTTAAGAAGTAACAATAATTATTTATAGGGATTGACAAATGTTAAGGTATTTCACAATAGGGGGAATATCACAGAACAAGAAGAGATTCAAGTGCAGAATGCTAAGCAGAAAATAAGGGATTACCTCAACAATATACATGATTTCCGAAAGATTGCTGTTAAGCAACTGTTTTTTGATAACACTAGAGCACAACAGCTTTTAGCACAATGACTCAAGCAACAGAAAGTTGAAAGGGCTGTCAGCAAGCTGAGGGAGCCTATAACAAGGAAGGTAACAAAAGATCCTGTAGAGGTATTAGAAATATTTCAGAAATTTTATGAAAGTCTGTATAAAGCAGAGAAATATGGAAATCAAGAAAAGATACAAATGGAAATGTTTATGGAAGAATGAAATATGGCAAAGTTACACGTAGATGAGGCTCAATTACTAATAGGATACGAGGAGATAAGATAAAAATTGTGATGTATAACTAATCTACAGGAAAGTCGCCATGAATAGATGGTATTCCTGTGGAAATTTGGAAGCTAGGAGGGAAAAAAAAGTATAAAGATCTGGAGGGTTTTGTTTAACAGTATTTTAGGAGGAGGAGAAGCACCAATATCCTGAAAGAAAACAGTGGTAGCTGTAATATCTAAACAGCATTAAGATCCATCAAATCCAGCTTCATATAGGCCCATTTCAATACTAAACCCTGATTATAAAGTGTTTGTGTCTATAATGGCTAAAAGAATAGCAAAAGTAATGCCAAAATTGAGATATGGATCATTGTGGTTTTGTGGAGAGAAGGCAAACATTTGACAACATTAACAGAACATTGATGATCCAGATAGAAGCAGAATGTAAGAAAATACCATTGTTGTTAATGGGTCTTGATGCAGATAAAGCATTTGACAGAGTAAGCTGGCACTTTATAAGCAGGGCAATGGAAGCATTTGCATTTCCTGAAATAATTATAAGGTTGATTAGGAGGATATATGAGGGATCAGAGGTAAAAATTAAAGTGGGTGGGGTCCTGTATGATAATTTCTGCTTGAGCAGAGGAACCAGGCAGGAGTGTTCTCTTTCCTCTGGTGCCTCAGCTCACAATGCCTTCAAAAACCCATTGCATTTCTCCACTTTTTCTAAAATAGTGCCCTGCAAACTTGTAGGAAAATAAAAAACTTGAAAGCCCTTTAACTCAACATTTATTACAGCACCATAATGGTGATCCTACAGGTTTGCATGGCACTATTTTAGAAAAAGTGGAGAAATGTGATGTTTTTTTTTATGTTAAAAAGAAGCTTCTGTATAAAGAAGCTCTTTTTATTTTAAAATATGGCACTTTAACTCCTGTGGGGATTAATTTAGCTTGCAATTGGAAAGTTTTAGTATCATTGGTGACTGATTAATTGTATAATTGTTTAATTGATTAATTGTGCTGTTTCTGATGTATAAAAGATGTGGTTGTCCATTGACTTTTTTACTCCATTGAAGGCATCATCAGCCAAGGTGCCAGAGGATATTAATTTTGTGCACGCTGCTTTGTCATATTTGCATTTCATCTTCTATTGTTGGTGTTGTATTTGGTGTCCTCTTTCCTCTTTGTTATTTGTGTTATATTTAGAACCACTGGCAAAGAAAATAAGGGACTCAGAAATTCAAGGATATAACTGGCATGGTAGTCAAGAAAAGCTGACTCTTATTTGCAGATGATATTATTTTATACCTGACAAAACCAGAAAGAGACATTATAGTGTTTTGGAATATTTTGAGACAGTTTCAAATCTTTTTGGGATACAAAATTAATGAAACTAAAACAAAGACAATAGCGGTAAATTATTTACCCATGTATGAATTGCTTCAGCAATATCCATATGTATGTAGACATGATAAAATGAAGTATTTAAAAGTATAGATTATAAATGATTCTGGTGTGGCAGCTAAGAATATGTGGGAACAGACTAAAAAAGATAACACAAAAACTGAGAAAATGGAAGCTCTGTTATATTGATATGGCTAGTAAGATATAAACAGTTAAAATGTTTTTAGTCCAATTAGTCATATACACAGGTCAGGCATAATTTTATCAACTATAGGAGAAGTTCTGGATAGCAATTAATAAAAAGCTGAACAACTTTATTTTGGAGAGGAAAATGGCAAGAGTCAAGTGGGATAAGCTGATACTTCCAGAAGAACAGGCAGATTTGGATTATCCAATTTGAAGGGGTATCTCAGAGCTACACAGTTAAGGTTCCTATACATAGCACAAGCAGAAAACTATAATTCAAAGTGGAAAGGGACGATGATGAAATGGGGAAGCTCTAGAAACAAGGAGAGACATACAGTTTTGGATGTAGGCTTTTAAGGAGAATAACAGTAATCATACAGAATATTATATCTATAAAGTAGCAGAAAGCATCCTAAGAAATAAGCCAACATTGGAATGAAGAAAGGAGATTCTGCCAACAGGGATGACTGTAATTAGGGATATAGACAGTAGGCAAGGGGGGGGGTGAAATTTAATGGAGAAAACTGGCAAAGGAACCAAGGTATCGAGAGCAAATAACTAGAGAGGGAAAGATGATAGAATGGGAAGACACCAAGTATTTATTTGGACTGCAGGTTAGAGATTGCCTTCCCTAACAAGGAATGATATCAGAGTATAGGCAAACAGAAAGAAATGGGGGGGGGTCCTAAGTGAAAGACCAGCACTGGCACAGTTTTTAGTAGAATCTAGAACAGAAGCTGCAATTAAAAAAGAAATAATTAGAGCATATGAAACATTGCATGATAACTATAATAATCAGAGGAGGTTAGAAAGGATTTGGAAGAGAGACTGGATAAGCAATTCACAAAGAAACAATGGGAGGATATATGTATGTCTCCCAAATATGCAACAAAATCTAGAAGATTTAGGATATTTGCTTGGAAATGTTTAAATAGACATTTTTACACCCCAAGTAGACTTTAGAGAATTTTTCCTCAGGTAGACAGCAGATATTGTAGGAATGACGGGGATGAAAGAGGTAATTGGGAGCATATTTTTTGGGAGTGCGGTGAGTTGGTGGACTTTAAGGCTTTCCTGCGGGATGCACCATCAGTGATACTGGGTGGACAGATTGGTGTGACAAAAGAGATGATTTTTCTGACCTATGAAACAGAATCGGAATTGCCTTGGCATATAATGCTTTGCTGTCTCTATTTATGGGTGGCTGCCGAAAAAGCAATTACTTGAAAATGGAAATCAAAACTAAACCCACTATACTAGAAGCAGTGAATATAGTAACAGAGATAAAACAACTGGAAGTGAGATCTTTAGAAAAGGTTAGGAGCAAACTAAATAGGGAAAAATGGGAATTGTGGGAACAATGCTTACAGGGAAGAATGAGGTTTAAAAGAAGGCAGGACGTAAATGAGCTATGTAATGTTTGAAAATGATTGTATAGATTATAAGTGCTGTATAATGTTTGCAACTGGGAGTGGTGTGTGATGTAAAAAGCTTGCAAGTAGGATTGTGTCGGTGTGATTTGTTTTCTTTGTTTTCATTTATATAAATGTATGATTGCCTATGTTGTAGGTGATAGTTTAATAAAGATGTTTCTTGTTTAAAAAAATAGGGCAGGAATATATGTGAAGTATAGTGCTTGTGAACACAAACTTGTTAATACAGTTTAATTACTTTTGTATAAATGTAAATTTGCCTGTGTCACAAATGATAATTCAATAAAGGTGTTTAAAAAAATTGATAAATCCTCCAGTTGCAAGAGACAAATTACAGGGAGCAAATACAGACATTACAATAAGAGACTGAAATGACTCATCCTCTCATTTTAGATAACCCTGACTAAATACTACATGTTTGCTCAACTATGTAACATGGAATTTATATCCTGAAATGTTTTATACAAACACTGTTAAGAATAAAAATTGTTTTATTTATGGTTACTGTTTTCTTTTTAGAGTCCTTCCAAACATTAATGACATGAAGTGGGATATATCAAAAATAACAATTGCACCACCTTTGTCATCCTGTTTAATAATAATATTGTTGTTTTGTAATTTCTCAAGAGCTTGAAACTCATATCGTACCTGTCCAAGTTTGAATAAAGATTATGCTATAAGGACTTTAAAAATAATAAAAATTTGAACATAAGTAGAAAACAGGCTACATTTCTTTGTTATAATTGCATATGCTATGATGATATAATTACAAGTTGTGAATTTATACATCCTAACACCAAGAAGAAATATACTTTCAGGTATTTTGCAATTTGTAATATCGCTGCCATTGCGTATATGGCATGCTGTAAGGTGTGTCAAGAATTCTACATAGGGAAATACACAAGATTGAAGGACAGAATTACTGAACACAAATCTGAAATAAGTAGAGAGGTAGCAACTAATGCTTTGGACAAGCACATGAGGGAGAAAGGAAGTACACATACATTTAACTTTAGAGTGATTGACATCAGACAGAAGAAAAAAGGGGGGATCTTAATAATGAGTTAGAAGTATGTGAATACACATGGATCACACTTTTAGAAGCTGATTGTTTTCCAGGTTTAAATACAGCAGTAAGTATTACACTTATTTTAAAAAGAAGACAGTTAACTTTGAAATAACAGCTTGTGTGGATAGGTCTTAGTTAAATGTTTTACTTATTTTATGGCTATACTGACTTTCAGTCTGTATATGTGTCTTTAAACTGAAGTGCTTAATACAACTGTGTCGTGATTAGATTTATGGTTTGAATTTACTATTTAAATGAAGGCATTTAATTTCTTTTTTACACACTGATGAATGGTTGATCCTGAAAGCTTTGTGATTTTTTTTTTCCTTTTTGGAAAAAATGCTGCATTTTACCTCAACGTTTCCAGGCTTTGGATTTTTTACTATTGTTTTGCATTTTGTATCCTGCCTGGTTAACCTATGTGCTGTTCTTGTTTCTTTGGATTTTTGTCTTCCGAGGTCTAATATGTGTCTCCAAGTACCTTCTTTCCTTGCTACTAATAAGAGATGGGAGTAGACCCCTGCTCCTGTCTCTTCTAGTGGTATTGACTGGATGGTCTCTTGTTGTGAGAAGACCTCTAAGAGGGGTGACATCAGAGTTATTTGTTGTTTGGGAGGAGAGGGAATGCCTAGAAAGTGGGGAGGTCTCTAGAACTGCATTGAATAGCCCTCTTTAACTATATGTAGCACCTATTTGACATGGATGTTCTGCTCCCAATAACTGAGAAAAAATGAGAGTCTTCTTCCCAGAATGATAGTGGAATGGAGGTTTTGACTGGTATTTGGGAGGGGGGTGAGATGCTGAGCATAGTCACAGCTGTTCCCTAGCAGGGATTTGGTCCTTAAATCCAGCAAGTCTACATCATTGGTTGATTCACCACTTTCTCTAATATCTAGGCCTTTTCCCCGTCTAAGATTTAGTTTTTTCCTTTTTTGGGGAAAGGGCCAGGACTTGCTAGGGTAGTTCCTGTTATGGCTAGGAGAAGGATAGAATTTTTTAACTGACTTGATTTTTCCAGGCTCTTGAACACCTTCTCTGTCAAGGGTCCAAAAAAGAAACTCATTATCTAGTGGGGTATTAAGAAATTCCACATTAAAGTGGTTTGTCAGGAGTTCTGTCCTCAGCCAGGTTTGACCCTGTAGCAGACATCCTGCATAAAGTGTGATAGCTACATTTTAATGAGTGTCTGGACACCTGGAAGCTCACATTGCACAGCTTCTGGATGTCCCCATGGAGGTTCTTATCTTGTATTTCCTCTGCCTTAGTTTTATCTGTCTTATCTTTATTAATCTTTGTTCTTTCAGATGACCTAACTTGTAAAACTACATGACCAATTTTGATCTTTCAGAAGTGCCTCACCTTGTAAAGCTACATGACGTATGTACCTCATATATACTGTAAAAAATATAGTAATCCTGTATGCCTGAAACATGCATGTTTATATTGTATTCAGTTATTACAGTTTGCTATAATAGTTTTGTTAAGCTCATTTACATATTGTTAGCAATGTATTACTTAAACTACGTTTACTGCTTGTACCTTAATAATGTTCTTTTTGTTGTGGAGCTACTATCCCCGGGTCTCTGCTGAAACATTTTTTTTTTCAACCCAGTCAGACACTACCTGATTAACAAATGTAAATAAATAAAATAAAAATAATTCTTCCTGTACAGACACAACGTATTTCAGCAAGTGGAACTCGTAGTTCAGAGCTCTCATTGCCAGACTGGGTGATGTGTACATGTTTTTGCCAAACCAGTACAAAAGTCTGCTCTCCCTATTATTTGGCAAAGGGTTCTTGGAAGCAGGCCCAGTTGATCATGTGGTGGACTTCAGAGACACCACAGCTGGGTCCACTACTGGGTTCTTGTAGAGATGCTTATGGGACTCGAGCACTCTATACAAACTGTGAGGCTTTTTGGGAGCAGGGAGAAGGGAATCAGGCTGCACTGATATGTTTGCAAACATCATCCAAGACATTGTGAATTGGAGGAATGGCCACAGGCCTAGGTTCATGCAGGCTCAGAAGAGTTCTGCAACTGTCTTGAGCCCGGGAGAACTCGCTAGGCTTTCATTTGAAGGATTACTTCATTCTATGAAGGATATCTCCAAAAAGATAAATAAGGTACCAAGGCTGAGGACAATGTGTCTTCCAAGTTAGAATCTAGGAATTGCTGGAATGGTAGGTGTTTCCACACAGGCCAACTCCTGCTCCTCTTCTGACTCTGAGGAATCAGTATCTCCCTGGAGGGAGGTGTCCCTTTTCCTTTTCCCTGGGAAGTTCCTGGCACAGGATCCTTTTCCTTAGTGGCCTGCCTAGAATTCATGAAATCCATGAAGTCCTGTGCCAGTCTAACTAGGTCCTGTGAAGATACATGGGAATAAGTTGTAAAGGATCTGGGCAGCATGAGCTGGAGCAAACCTATCTGCAGTTTGATTCCTTGTTTTGGAGGGGTGGATCACAAGGTCTCAGGTCATGGGGGGGGCACGACCTTGATCCAATGCTCAGTCATTTTCTCCTAAACAATTACTAAGGGAATGCTGCCCTCTCCTTTGGTCACACGAATTCAGGTGTTGGAAGCCATAGATCACTGAGCATCTTTGAATCCAAATAATGCCAGTTTGGTGTTGGCTTAAAAGGAAAGGATAATAAATATGTCTTTAATTGTAGGGCAGACCACACTGCAGGACCAGCAAGCTGTACCACTCCCCACCACATGACTCTTAGTGTAGAGCAAATAACCTAATTGGATTCCTGGGCAAGAACACTTTGGCTGTAGGACTCTCACTTAGTCTGTGGATTCCTTGCTCCCACTTTTGTGGAACAAATGGGCCAACTGAGTGACAGTAGGAGAGCCCATGAGCATGGTCTTGTGGGAAGGGATTAAAAAAAAAGAAGTTGTTGATGTTTACTTTGGACTGATTAACTAACCTTGGCTTCTTCTTAAATGTCCCAAACATGGTCCCACAGAACTCATAGGTTTTCCTGGGGGGCTAAAATTGAACATGAAAAGGGACACCTTTACCTTTCCAAGCAAAAGGCTCTCCATTTGAAAGTTTTCTTTGCAGATCAGGAACAGAACTTTTCAGAGCATGGGTCACATGTTCTGAATGAGTTTTGTGATCCCCCCTATACAAAATGCATATTTAAAAAAATCTACTTGTATCTCAGCAGTCTATTTTTCATGAAGTGATGCTTATCATTCCTTCCATCAAGAAAGAGTTAATTTGGCAGGGCCATCATATTTTCAGTCAAGACAGGCCCATGATAGTCTCATGAGGGAAGTAAACCTTCATTTTTGTTGCCTCTGACTGTTCATCCATAGAAGTATGTGAGGAAATGTACATACTCCTGGGAGTAAGCATTACAGATCCTCATGCATGGGAGCATGCACATCAGCTGCCAAGCCAGTGGTTATAACCAGAAAATGGAAACAAACTAGTTATGGCTATCTGGATGATGGCCTTTCTACAAGTGGCGGTCATCCCTCCCAAGTAATGCAGAACAGATAAGCATGGCTGCTGTGTTGGCTGAATGATTGGTAGGCATGGGGAAAATACACAAACTCTGCCAGTCATTTGTCAGTTATTCTTGACATGAAATCAAGGCTCATTGGAAACCACAGATGCTTATGTTATTGAGCTGAAGAGAGATAAATACTGTGAATATGATGAGTTGCATGATTAGTTGACAACAGCGAGAATAGTGTATATTGCAAGAAATGATCAGACAATGGGCAGGTTTTTTAAGAGTGGTAAATCTGACCTTATCTGAATTTGTAGACACACATAAAGCAACTGAAATTGCAAATGCAAAGTTAAATAAGTTGAAGAATGGAAATGTGTATCAAGTGACAATGAAGCCTAAAGTGAAAATGTGCTATACTAGTAATGGCACTATAAAACGAGTGACGAGTTACACAGGATGTATTGTCCAGTTGAACTTCTCCCTTGTGTACAGGGCTTCACTACAAGCTTTGTTTCTGTCGAAGTAGAATCCAAACTCCCTGTGGACATCTAAAGTATGCAGTAGGTACTCTCCTCTGTTGGAATAACTTAAGAACAATGCTGGAAGGTTAGTAGACTGGTTAATATTATTTTCAGAAGCCACCTTGGGAAAAAAAGAACTGGTTGGTTCTTAACAGGAAAATCAAATATGGCACAGAAACAGACAGGTTATATAGTTCTGAAATATATTTAGCTGATGTAAAAGCTACCAGAAAGACTGTTTTCTATGAGGAGAATTCTTTTGCAGTAAGCCTTGCACATTTTATGAGAGGCCTAATTGTTGTTTTGTTTTCTGCACTTTGATAGTAGAGTAACTGGAACCAGCTTTGAACAGCAAAGACAGAAATCAAAAAATATCTGCTACAGAAATGGAACATAGGTCAAATTCTTTGCGGGTAACCCTGATAGAAAAAATAAACTCAATGGTGCAAAGGAAACGCACAGGATAAATTCCCCACAAAAATTTATTGTCCAAAATAGCAGCTCCAAAAACGTAGAGGTAAAACCATAAATGCATTAAATAAATAGCACAGCATTTTCGTCATACAACATAGACTTCTTCAGATGCCTAACCTTAGAAAAACCAGGTATTTATATACCCAAAGCAATCAGTTAGTTAACTGAATAATGAAATAAAATCAGTGATGTACTGTCTTAAAGACTCACAAACTTGTAAAAACAGAAAGGAACAATTCCAAAAAATATATGTTATTATATAAAAAACCTTTCTTCTTAAAGTGTAAAAACCGGGTAAGAAACTTTGTTGTGTCCATATATGAACTTATAAAACAATAAACGTTTAATCCACAAGATGAAATATGTAACTCCACTGAAAAACGCTTAATGCATCCAACCCATAAAACTGCCACAATGTGTAAAATCAGCAAGTAGAATTTAATCCACGATGAAACATATAAAAACAAATAGTAACGTACACTGATGTTAAGCGCTTTCACTCATCACAATATGAGCTTCATCAGAACTATTTAGGTTCATAGGTTCATAGGTTCATACTAGGCTATCTGCCCTAGGGCATTTATAAGCCTAGCCAGAGTATATTTGGCTTGCCACCATTTTTTTTATTATTTTTTTTGCTATGCCTTTTGAGAGTAGTATACTGTGCCTCTGTGTAACACAGTGACACAGAAGATACCGTGGGTAAACCTAACGATCTCCCACCACTCAAGATTCCTCTTGAAAAGAGTCAATGAGGGATCTTTCTAACCCACCTGGACTTTTTTTTTATGAGAGAAGGGGGGAGTCTGGGTTATGAATCTGTCCCTCCATGTCCTATTATTTCAGTGCTGAGGTTCAAGTCTTGTAGCTTGTGATGGGATTGGATTTTTTTTTGAGGGCATGTCCCTTAATTCGTCTTCCCTTAATGGCCTTGGCCTTATCGTCAGTCACAGGTCACCTCTGAGCAGGCGGACTGAGGTAGAGTGAGTTTCTTTAACTTGGCAGCATATGGCATCTGTTTGAGCCTCTTTTGATCCTCTTGGTGAGGTGGGGTGGGTTTGGGGTTTTTCAGTTTTTGGGTTGCTGCAGGTGTACATCCCAAAAGGGCATTGTACAATGCTATATGGGCATGGTGAGGAATGAGTATGATGATGAGCCTCCTGAATCTGAATCTAATCCTTGATGTATAGATGGCTGGGCTATATAATTTTGTAAAATGTTTTTTTACGGCCACAGTGTTTGAGAAATGAGAGATTGATTGCTCCCTGCCCCAGGTCCCAGGTCCCTAATCTGTTCTTCTGTCCAATGGATTACCACCTATGTGGTTGTTTGTTTTAAAGGGTTTGTTTATGGTTGGGGTCCACCAGACAGGTAGTCTGCCTTTGGAGGATTGGTGGGTTTTTTTTTTTTTGTGATTGATCCATGCAGTCCTGAAGGTGTTCATAGAATGCATTTATAAAGTGAAGAGTGTGAAATTTGCAAACAAATGCCTTCAGTTTAAATAACAAATCTGGCGCCAAAACTTCTTAGTGTTTCTTAAAGCAACATACTTTCATGTCAAGCACATCCAAATGTATATATATATATATATATATATATATATATATATATATATATATATATATATATACCTACTCTCTTAATACATATGACAAAAACTAAACTACAATAAAAATACATATAAAAATTACATATAAAAAATTGTTTTTTATATAAAAATGCTTTACATATGATAACAATATAAATATATTAACTACAAAATCAAATACGTCTATCTAACAGTGGTTTAACTGATATATGTTCATTTAATCCAGGGAATGTGGTGGCATCTGTATACAACTGCCACCACAATTCTCTGCAAGCCAATACATTCTTAACATCACACCCTCTAGGGTCAGAAATTACATTTTCTAATATACCAAAGGTAAATTTATGCTCTATACCACATTTCTCTATATGCCTGTATAATGCATTCTTAATGTCCTTTGACTTTATACTATATAAATGGGCATATATTCTTTTTTTAAAAAATCGCTCCATTTTGCCTATATAATATGCATAACATTCTGTACACTTAGCCAAGTATATCACAAATTTAGTAGAACAATTCCCTTTCACAAACCATATCCTGGTGCTATTGATGTTATTTAATATCAACCCTTCACTTTCATTGATGGCAAAACATTGATTACAGGCTCCACATCTAGTTGTGTGTTTGCCTTTATTTTCCGTTCCTTATGTCGTATGGCCCCCTCTAAAAATCCTTTAATATTCCTTCCCATTTTGTACACAAAAGTGGGATGTGTACCTACAACATCCTTAATTTCCTGATCTGCCATTATTACTTTCCATGCACTGGATATAATTGTTTTAATGTGTTCTGTGTACGGACCATACTCTATCACACATGCTCTATTATAACTTTTCTCAATAATTTCTTTTCCCAAATTCGAATCTACTACCTTTTTCTTAAATCCTAACAATGGAATGTATTTTTTTCCCCTTTCACTTAGTACATAGTTACACACGTCATTCATCATCATACTGTTGTAGTTTCGATCTTTGAATAAATTTGTAATAAATCCCAACTCTGCAATCACATCCTCTGTATCTGAAGTCATCCTAATGGCCCTTATACATTGCCCCTTAAAAATATTGTATTTCATTTTACTTGGATGGTTGCTAGAATATTCTATATATGAGTTGGTAAATGTGCTTTTTCTGTAAATTTTAGATTTAAATTTACCATTTCCGTTGTATACAAATGTATCCAAGTAAGCTACACCATTCATACTGTGAGTGAGTGTGAACTTTAAATATGCACTACTGTTATTAATATATTCCATAAACTGATTGACACTGTCTTCATCTCCATCCCAGAGAATATAAATATCATCCAAAAACCTTGAATAGTATCGAATGTTCTTGAAATGAACACTATTGAAAATCACTATGTTCTCCCAGTCAAGCATAACCAAGTTGGTGTATATGGGGGCACAAGCTGCCTCCATAGCCACCCCCTTGGTCTGCCTGAAATATTCTCCATCATGAAAAATGAAATTGTAGTCCAATACAATTGACATAAGTTCAATTACCAAATAAATCTTGTCCCATTCTAAGTCACTATAAATTCTTATGCTATTTTGGAAAGCCTCCATTCCCTGTTCCTTTGGAATACTAGAAAACAGGTCTACTACATCTATAGAAATATAGGTGTAGTTTGGCTTCCAGCATTCTATGGGATAATTTTCCAAAAATTGCCATGAATCTTTTACCATATGTTCTACTTTCTCATAAATATGTTTTAACATAGTGTCCACAACAACTCCTAAGGGAAATGTCTTCGATTTACTCCCCGAAATAATGGGTCGAAAAGGGGGGTTGTCAATACTTTTATGAGTCTTGGGAATCCCTACCAATATTGCCATTTGAGGTTGTTCTACTCTCATATACTTGTATAATTCTTCCGTTATCCTTCTGTCAATCAAGAATTCTTCAATGTATAGGTCTATTCTCCTATAAGCAATATTGATCTCATTAAGAGAGACAATTTCATAATTACCAGAAGTATGTAGAATATCATACATCCTTGAATTGTACTCCAAATTGTCATATATTACGATTCCTCCCCCTTTATCGGGTTTCATCACCCTTATTTCATTGTTGTTGCTTAGATCCTTTAACATATCCCATTCTAACTTAGTAAGGTTGCTCTTTCCTTTCATGTCTCTAATATTTTGTACTTGATATATTTGTTGTGTGACCATCCTGTCAAATAATTGTATGGTAGGATGTATAGTGGGAATATAACTACTTTTTTCTTTAACTGATTTACTTTTACCCCATTATTCTCAGTATGTCCAAATAATATAGCCAAATTTAATTTCCTAATGAACATTTTGAAATTGTTCAAACAGTCAACTAATCTAAACTTCACTGTAGGTATGTATTTCATACCCTTAGATAATAATTCAAAGTGAGTTCTATTAATGGGTAACTGGGTGGAATTATATATTTTAAAATTATTGTATTGATAAACTGGTCCATCAATTACAATTTCACTTTCTTCTTCATTAGTATCATTCCCTCTATTTAAACCTCCCATCTCTAATAATTGTAACTCTTTTTTCTCCATTTTCCTCCTCTTTTCCATTCTTTTTGATATCCTTTGTTCATTTCCCTGTGAAAATTGCCACTGTTAATTTCAATAAGATGTGTAAAATCCCTATCAGTCCCCTCAATAAAATGTTTTTCTGTGTTGTAAATTGTGTTATTCACATGCCTGGTCTCATCCCATGCGTATGCCGTACCCCTACTATATTGCTCAGTATCTCTTTTTATTTTTTTACATTTTATCTCATATGCCTTTTTTGTTTTGTTCTCAGCTAATTCAAATTGTTTAATGTACAGCCTTTCCCACTGAGGAAACATCAAATCTTTAATAATCACTTCATTCAATTGTTCAACCTCATTCATTAACTTGCAAAGTTTCTCATCATTACATTTTATTAACAAGTTCATATATTGTGTTCCAAAACTGTCAAACATCTTGGCAAATTCATTTTTACTAACAGACATATCTACACCCATTGGTGTCTTAAAAAATCACAAACCCATAGGTACAATATGAATATCAATACACTTAGATAGATACACATTTTCTAATTTAACTGAGTTAATAATATTTAATTTTTTACCCAGTAAATAAATATGATCTTTTAAAGTACCTTTAACTCTGTGTGGGTCCAAGTCCACATTTGTATGAACATCATGTTCGTTGTCAAACATACAATTGCGATCGAAAAAAATTTTCAAATGATCCCCCTTATTGGTGTTCAGTCCCTGTTGTCTTCCAGGTGGGGCATCTCCAGTCGCTGTGCTTCTAGGCACCGCCGGTATATTGCCGTATGTCCGCCAAGTCTGTTTCATCTTTGGTCTAGTACCAATCCGATTTGCTTCATCCAGATGGTTGCTGAACGAAAAGTCAAAAGTGAAGTCTGTAGAGAGTAATTTACTGTTAAATAATTCCGTTCTTTGAGGCAAAGAAGGTAAGTCAATAACCTCTGTGTCCTTCATTACTTGACCATTGGGTATGTCCGGTGAAGAAGAAACCAAAAGATCTCCCCTGCTGCATAAAATATCATCTTCCACTTCCATACTCCTTTTGCATTTATTGTTGGTATCATTGTAAGGCACCGCCCGTTTGGGCCCAAACTTCGTTAACGAATTACATTCACCCAACTCATCACAACTAGTGCCATCATTATTCATTCTAATATTTAACGTATTGAACACAGACAAAAGCTTACTCAATTCGCCTCTCAGCAAGGAAACTTCCGCCTGCAGTTTCCTAATTTCTTCTGCTTTGATAGGCGAGAGTACTTCTGTTGGTGGATGCAAAACCTCCATAGAGCCGACAACAAAACCACAAAACAATAAGCGTTTAGTCCACAAGATGAAATATGTAACTCCACTGAAAAACGTTTAATGCAGCCAACCCATAAAACTGCCACAGCGTGTAAAATCAGCAAGTAGAATTTAATCCATGATGAAACATATAAAAACAAATAGTAACGTACACTGATGTTAAGCGTTTTCACTCATCACAATATGAGCTTCATCAGAACTATTTGCATACAAATGCCTTCAGTTTAAATAACAAATCTGGCGCCAAAACTTCTTAGTGTTTCTTAAAGCAACATACTTTCATGTCAAGCACATCCAAATGTGTATATATATATATATATATATATATATATATATATATATATATATATATATATACCTACTCTCTTAATACATATGACAAAAACTAAACTATCTACTAGAGAATTTTCATGTTAAATCTGGCATAGTGCAGCATAATAACTGCAGCTGCCATGAGGTGTTGAACTCAGACAAGCATCACAGGGTGTTCTGATGGTGATAAAGTATCCAAATCAAATAATGAAGGGAGGACATTCTTTCCCGGGTGAAAGACTCTTGATATAAAGCCATATCAAGGTGGAATCCAATGAAAGTAATTTCCTGTGAGGGCTGAATCTATGACTATGGACATACCTAAAGATAAGCACAGCAGTAAAAAGTAGTCTCGGGCTGTCATTAGTGGCTCTTTGGTTGTTGCAAATTGCAGCCAATTGTCTAGGTATGAGCACACATGGATCCTTGTGAACATCTGGGGAGGCTGTGGTGAGACCAAAGGGCAAGGCTCTGAACTTATAACGATCGACCCATACCAGAAAATGTGGGCCAATGGGGCCAGGCCAGGCCCAGGGGGAGGATGACCCCATGTTGTAGAAGGAAGTAGTCCACAAAAATCACAAAAAACTGATAGGCAAAAGAAGAGCCACAAAGATGATAAAATGGACTATTGAGGATAAGAAAGAAATTATGTATTATTACTATTATGCAAAAAGCCCAGAATTTCCAGACAATATATACAAAACAATTAAGAGACAAATTAGAAGAAAAAAAAATACGAGAAAAACTGTCAGATGCTTCAAATAAAAATTTGTATTCATTAATACAACAGATTTGTGAAAAATAGTACATAGATCAAGAAACATTGATCTGTTTGGAAAAAGAAGTATCTGGGGAAGTGCAAAAATATAAACAACAAAACCTAGAAATTTTTGAAAAGTATAAAAAAGAAATATGAACATGGGAAAGAAAGAGAGATTTGATATGGTGCAATATTTATGCAATGGAGAAAGCCAAATTAATCAATATAAAGAAAACAGCCCCAATGATATTCTAAGAGAAATATAGGCAAAGGCATCCAGATATGGAAAATTTCACAATAAAGAAAATAACATCACAAAGAGGGAATGTAAAAAAGAAGATTAGTAATGCAGAAGTTAAAAAAATAGAAGGTGAAGCTATGGAGTGCCTGCAAAGTGAAAGATTTGCTGTAGAAGGTATAACACAGTAAGAGGAAGCAGGAAGATCAGGACACATCTGAAGAAAAAATATGGATATAGGAAAGAAAAAGAGATTTAATATGGTGTAATATTTATGCAAAGGAGAAAGCAAAACTAACCAATACAAAAAGAGCAGCACCAAAGATATTCAAAGAGAAATATAGGCAAAGGAATCCAGATATGGAAAACTTTACAATACAAACAATAAGATGACAAAGAGGAAAAGTAGAAAAGGAGATTAGCAATGGAGAAGTTAAAGAAATAGAAACTTAGGTTACAGAGTACCTGTGAAGTGAAGGATTCAGTGTAGAAAATCTTATTCAGAAAGCACCACAACAGGATAGAACAATGGATATCCAAATTAAGGGGAAACCAGTGGAATGGGAAGCAATTGGTGAGGTGACATATGAAGATATTTTGGAGCCTTCCACAAGAAACCAGTATAAACGTTCACTTGAAGCTGGACAGCAAGGGAAGGAACAGGAAACTGTGGAAAATCTGATGCAGTCAATGTTGAGGAGTGATAGGCCAGTAAGTTCACATATGACACAACAACGGATGGCACAGGATGAGTGTGAAGAGAATGTGCTACAGGAAGATGTTATAGAACTTTCTATAGAATGCCCACAAGAAATGGAAAATAAAAAATGTGATTTAATAGAGATATATAGATATATATATTAAGATCAATGAAAGAAATAAGACTGCAGAAGGTCAATAAATCCCAAAAAGTCAGAAGTTTGATAAAACAAATGACCACAGTAATTAGGACTGTCCATAGAGATCCATGCAATATAACATAAGTAAACAATATATATTACTGTGCAGCTAAATTAATAACTGATAAAGTGCTACTGCAAGAACACAGGGTAGTGAGGGAAAGGAAGGGAAAAATCAAATATCATGGAAGTAACGAACAGAGAAATGAATAAAGCAATTAAGAAGTGTCACTGTTAGAAGAATATAGAAGAGGGTACAGATCAGCAAAAATACTAAGAAAGACGTAATAAAAGCAATGAGCAGTATTAGAACAGACCAGGATCTATCATGCACTGTCATAAATAAGCTAAAGATCTCAGCACAGGCAGGAAAAAGAAGATACGCAGATAAATATAAAAATATAAAGGAAAAGTACAAAATTTATTAATGTCTCAAAAAAGTTTTATAGAGAGTTGGGAAACAAGGTAAAAGGAAATGAAAGATCACCAAAAAAGAAGAAAAAGATAACATTTTGGAGACGTATTTATGAAGATCCTGTGAAACATAACAAAAATGCTAAATGGATAGAAGAAGTAAAAGAAAGAATAATAAGTTTAAATGTACAGGATGTGAAATGGGATGAAATAACAGCCAGAGAAATTCAAACTAAGTTAAGAAAAGCCTCCAACTGGAAAACACCAGGCCCAGATGCAGTGCCTAACTTCTGGTCAAACATATTAACATCTTTGCACGAAGATTTAGCTATGAGTACAAACTATTTATATGCGCACCCTGAACAGACACCAACTTGGCTAACAACAGAAAAAAACAATTCTACTACTTAAGAGTGAACCTGCAAGCTACCTAAAAACTATACACCAATAACTTGCCTTCCGATGACGTATAAACTATACACTGGAATTGATGCAGACAGAGTCTATAGTCATTTAGAAGAAAACTCAATTATGGCAATAGAACAATAGGGCAATAAAAGAAAGTCATATGGAACAAATGATCATTTGTTGTTTAAGTCATAGTGGAGAACTGTAAAAAGGGGAATAATCTAAGTATGGCATGGATCGATTATAAAAAAAAAAGCATTTGATAGTATCCCAAATTCATGGATAAAAGAATGCTTAAAATGTATAAGATACACCCTACACTGATCGACTACATTACAGTGACCATGAAACAGTGGCAGACCGCTTTGCAATAAGCCATGATAAAGGACAAATTATTATTCCAGGGACAAAAATTCAAAGGGGGATATTTTAGGGTGACTCTCTGTCACCACTGTTACTCTGTCTTACTCTTAACCCATTAAGCTGTCTACTTTACAGCTTAGGCCAAGGCTATAATTTGGCTCCTAGAAAACAACAAAGTGTAAAGACTTCTCATCTTCTCTTTGTTGATGATTTAAAACTGTATAGCTCATCAGATGAGGGACTGAAAGCACAGCTGCAAGTTGTTAAAACTTTTCAGATAATATAAGAATGTCATTTGGTCTTGATAAATAAGCAAAAGTACCCTTTAAAGCTGAAAAACTGCAGCACCAATAAAACATCAGTTTGGGACAATAATGTGATATAAAAGAACTTGAGCAAGAGGGAGTGTAGAAATATTTGGGAATTGATGAAGGATCAACAATAAAACTGAACAAATGCAAATAAAACTTAGTAAGGAATACTTTAGAAGACTTAAATTAGTCCTGAAAACAGCATTGACATCTAGGAACAAATCCAAGCTATAAACCAATTTGTTCTTCCTGTCCTAACTTACAGTTTTGGAGTGACTGACTGGCACCAAAACATGTTGGATAAATTGGATAGGAAAACAAGAAGGATGCTTCATGCTCACCAAATGATTTACAAAATTCAGTGCATACCATGTTTATAAATTCCCCATTCCAAAGGAGGGATGGGCCTCCTTGAAACTGATTACCTGTATAGATCTGCAATCATTGGACTCCACACATATCTGCTGACCTCACAAGACCCAAACATAGTGAAAGTTTTGAAACATGAGGAGTCTAAATCTAAGATGACTTCTCTGGTTAATCTAGCAGAAGCATATCTGCATCAAGCAGGAATGGAAATCAAACCAGAAGTAGATAAAAATCAGGCAGCAACTGAATGTGCCAAAAAACAAAAGAAAGAATATAAGTTGAAGGACCATATTAGAAGGCAAGTAATGTGGAAAATGCATAAATATAGTTGCAAGTATAGAAAACTTCTGGAAGAACCTCATGTTGATGTGGAAGAATGCAGGGATGGTTAAGGAGAGGCGAATTCAAACCAAGAGATGAAAGGTTAATATTGGTGGCCCAAGACAGTGGGCTGCATACTCATTGGTTTACAAAGTTTGTTGAACTTGTGGGAGAAACAGACAAAAACTGAATTGGAAAGAGTTGCACACCTCGTTGCGGGTTATGACATACTAATGCCAGAAGGACTGTACACTGAAAGGCATAATAATGTGGCAAGATTGTTGACCTGGGGATTATGCAAACATGACGGTACTGAAGTGGCTGAAAGACACTGGAAACATGAGCCACAAAGCATCATAGAAAGTGATGAAGTTTACATCACATGGGATCATCCATTACCAAAAGTTCAAAAGATAGATGCTAGAAAACCAGATATAGTGTTCCATAAAAAGAAGACAAAAGTAGCATAGATCATTGAAATTGCCACACACAAAGTCATAAAATATCAGGATCTGCAGACAGAAATGAGAGCAATGTGGAAGAAAGATACCCAGACAGTTCCAATAGCAGTAGGAGCAACGGATCTTATAAAAAAAATCTACAATCACATTTAGATATGTTACCAATACATGTAACCCCATATGAACTGCAGAAGGAGTCATTACTGGACACATTGTGGGTGCTGTGAACAGCACTTTTGGCTGAACATCAGAGATTGAAACAATAGTAATTTCATGAACTTTAATCTGACTTTGACAATGGGGCTTATTCCCATCATGGTATTAGAAAAACAAAATGGTGGAGAAATTAAAGAAAGGAAAATGCCGAAATCTTCTGGTTTCCTTTGTAATTTTTATATGGAGGTAGGCATCCTGGAGGTCTATATATATCCAATCATTTGTCTTGAGACAGGGCAAGCTCACTGACACCGTGACCATTCTGTATGGGGTCTTCTTTATCAATAGGTTGAGGCCACTAAGGTCCAGAATTGGTCTGGGTTCATTGTTCTTCTTTAGAACCAAAAAGAATTTTGAATAAACTCAACACCCTTTCTACTCTGGTGGAAACTCCTGAAGAGCACCATTTTGAAGGAAGATAGAAACTCCTGAAGAGATGCTCGTATTTGTCAGGGTGAAACATTTGATAATGATGGCGTCTGTAGTGGTGGCTTTTAGAAATAATGGTGTGGTATAGCCTCTAGATATAATTTTTGCACTAATTTGTCCTGCATAATGGCTGTCCATGCAGCTAGGAGCTGATATAATTGGCTGTCTGACTTTCTCCAGAGATGGACAGCCAGACAAGGCTACAGGGGTGTTTCTTTGGCCTTCATGAGACGTGGTCCCTGAAGCCCTGGTTTTGTAGATCTCTTCAACCTCATGTTTGGTGCTCCTTAAAGGAGCCATCTCTACCACAGCCACCCCTATTGCAGGGTGAGTCAAAGGGGTGATGCTGAGATCTCCTAAAACACAGGGATTTGAAGCCCTTCTGATTTCTATTAAAAGATCTCTGTGGGTTCTCAAATTTGACTCCAACTGCAGATAGCATTGTCCCAACTTGCTCATACCTCATCAACTTTCCTTTTATTGTTGGTTCAAAGAGTGAGGATCCACCAAATACAGCACTGGTAAAGGACATCTTAAAGTTGTCTGTAAAATCACACAGGTAGAGCCAGGCATGAGTTTGAGAGGTTATGCCAGTGCCTACTGCCCTGGCTGCCCCACTGGCTACACTGTGGTACAAACACATGGAGAAAGGTTCACGATGTTAAGCATAGTATTCAAGGTAGTCTGCAGTTGTTTAGAAGACTCATGATTCATGGGCTGACCCAAAATAACCATAGTCTGTTTCGTTAGGTCCCTTTAGAATCTCTTCATTTGGGTTAAGTAATATAACATTTTCGGGGCAAAAAATGCCTGAGGGGTAGATATACTCCCTTATCCTATCACCTTGTACTCCTTATATGGAGGCCAGACAGCAGATGACTTATCAGTGTTGTCTGAGGGTTAGCATAATGGCTAAAGTGTTTACCTCACAGGCACAAGGTACAGTGCTTGAGTCTCACTTTGGTAAGCATGGCTAGGTTTAAAAAGGACCCTTGGGGTCATTAGGCTATAATCACCTATGATATCCTGATGGACTATGGAATCATTGTATTCTTTTTTGGTGGCTGCTGCAACAAAAAATGAGTCCACAGAGGATCTTTACACCAGAACTTCAAATACCTATCCTTACTGGGACGCAAGACTTTAAAAGCTTCTACTGTATCATGTTCATTCCATGCCCTCCTAGTGACCAAATTTATCAGGTGATCTGCAAGAGGGACCACCCAAGAATTAAAGGGGCAGAGCCATATGCTTCAAAGAGCACTTCTCATCCAAAGAAGGTGGGTCAGATGGCCAAGATCCTCTTTGCTTTATTAATTCCAGGACTTTGCCAAATGTGATTTTTTTTTCTGTAGGAAACGTGTGTGTGTGTGTGTGTGTGTGTGTGTGTGTGTGTGTGTGTGTGTGTGTGTGTGTGTGTGTGTGTGTAGTCCTCACTTTCATCCAAGTTTGTATTGGAGGTAATGAACTCACTCAGAAGGCGAGGCTATGTGTTTCTCTTCCTAGGGATCTCTGACTGAAACTCATAGGAGTCCGTAGAAGAAGTGAATTGCACTTGGTGCAAATCTATGAAGGATACAGCCCTGCTTTGTCCCTAGGAGTTGTGATGAATGGATTGAAGAGCTGACAGATGGCCATCTCATGGTGGAGCCAGTACCCAGTGGAAGTCCTGTCAACAAATCTGGAAGGGGAGGAAAATATTATCCTCTCCATAACCTCACTGGTGGATCCAGAGTTGATCTGCATTGATGGCTCACTCCTGATAACTGTCTCCTCCACTACTTAAGCTGAAGTGGGCAACACTGAGAAGAGGCACACAGATACTGAATACTTGGACAACCTCGAGATGGAGATCAGTATCATTGGCTCAAACGCCAAAGACCCCAACATTGAAATGAGTTGACCCCTCAGAAGGTGGTGCAGACATGAAGTTGAAATTTAAGATCCATGACCCTCTCAACACCAAGGAAGCTGGAGTCAATTTTATTGGATGCAAATTTGTTGACACAGATACAGGAAGGGATGACAGTGCTGAAGTTACTGGACCTGGGTGAAAAACAGTTCTGAGACTACCGATGCAGAAGCTGGCACAGGAACCCATTCCACCCTAGTAGCGGGGTGGGGTAGAGATGAAACCCAGTTCCATCTGTGTCTTCAGAAAAGGCCTTATCATTAGTTCTCAATCTGCTCAGATGCACTTCTGAATGAGCACATAGATTTCAAAGATGAAGTTGAAGAGGCCTGGAAGGCATCATACAGGATAATTCCCTTTCTAAAGAGTGCCTGGTTCCAGATTTGGAAGCCCACTTGTCCCTAATGATTATGGTTTCCTAAACAGGAGATTAATATCTCAGTACTCTGAAGCGAAAAGACGCTCGTGTCTATTTTAGGGAAGGGGGAGAACCTTGTTCTCCATTTTGCGCTTCCTTGATTCCCTATCCTTATCTTTGATTTTCTTTTTCTTAGGCTTGTTTTGCCAGCTTGGAAAGAAGGAAGAAGACCTTTGATTATAACTTTGTTTTTTTCTATCAGCTAAGGACCTCAGACCAAAACTTTTGTAGATGAAGCAGTTTGCACTGAGATGCTCAAGCCCTAATTAGATCACACACAAATCATGTGCATGTTAAGCCCACAATTAGTACACTTTTTAAAAGTCTTATCCATAATTAACAAAAACTATAATAACAGAGGAAATACAGTAAACAGTACTAGGATTACTAGCACTTTTTTATTTTTATTTATTTTTTTATTTTGTTTAGAGAGGAAGAGACAGAGATAGAGAAATGCTAGATGGCTGCCTTAGCATTAGGAGTCTGAAAAAATTCATGTAATATAAAACTAAGAACAGTAAAGACTATCAATGATAGCGAAAATGCTATGGAAAAACTTTGCAACAAGAAAATGAGCACATACTGTCAGCTAAGATCAAGATCCATTTGCTATGGTAGCAAACAGGTTTTGAAGGAGAGGCTCAGAGGAGATTATGGGAAAGTTTGTAGAAGAAAAATACCAGGAGTACCAGGACAATACACCAACAAACTTTATTAATGTAGCAAGCGCTTTCAGTTAGATCTTCCAACCTTCCTTCAGAAAAATTAATCACAATAAAAGCCAAAAGTGCTTACTACATTAATAAAGTTCGTTGGTGTACTGTCCTGGTACTCCTGGTATTTTTCTTGGATTGTTGGCTGCATTTTCGTTTTAAAGTTTGTAGAAGCTTGGGGCACTAGAGCACCAGAAAAGATCAGATCCCAGGAGTGCCTCAGTTAACCAACTGTTGCATCAAATGGAAGGATAAAATAGGATACTAGCCCTGTTTGCGGATATTACTCTATACTAGATAAATTCTGGATATGACATTAGGGTGCTGTGGGATATTTTAAGAAAGTTTCAAGTATTCTCTGGATATAAAATAAATGAAGGTACAACATATGCTATTGCTGTAAATTACATGTCTAGCCATGAACTAGTTCCATAATACCGATATTTATGGGGATGTGAAAAGATGAAATATTTAAGTGTGTGGGTTAAAAAAGGATTATGTTGTGGCAGCTAAATTGGAAGACTATTAAAAAATAAGAAATTGGAAATTAATGGCCAAGGACAATAAGATACAGGTAATGAAAATGTTTTTAATTCTGTTGGTCCTGCAAATAAGCCAGGCATACTTTAATCAGCCACTAGAAAAGTTGTGGGTGACAATAAAGAAATTTATTTGTGAAGGGAAGAAGTCAAGAGTAAAGCAAGATAAGATGAATATTTCGATTGAAATGAGGGGAGCATAGAATTACCTGACTTGCAACTACGACTTTTGTATACGTAGCACAGGCATAGGAATATAGATCAAAGTAGAAAAACATGGTGAGGGCACAAGCTGTAAGTACAAGTGATGTAGAGGGGTCAGGGATTTGGAGGCAAGCTGTTAGGGGAGAATATAAACAATTGAACAGATTGTTATATTTGTAAAGTGGCAGAAAATGAAAAGACTAAACTGGTGAGGGAGCTGAGGAAATAATTACCTAGGTAGTAGCTGAGAAGGGTCATCTGACCAGCCCACTAACCAGGTTAGCAAATGAAAAATAAAATGAATAAAATCAATGTGCACAATATCTGTCAGACTTAAAGGTGTATGAAAGAAAAGTGCCAAGAGGGTTTATGTTCCAAATTTGTGACAAAATACTTACAAGCTGATTGTTGAGTAGTACACTATCAACACCCCCCGCCCCACAAACACACACACACCAACACATACGAAACTAATCCTCATAACCCAAGCTCATTTCCAAAATTTGGCTACAACAAATGCAGGTTTATTCAACTGTGTTCTTGACAGTACATTTCAATACATTTTTATCTCAGAAGGTACTGATACCTCAGGCATACATGACTTGACATGCTTAAGGCCAATATAGCATTTCTAGTGCAGAGAACAAATTAAAAGCATTGGAAAAGATGTCCTGTGCTTAGCATGCACATACTTCCACTGCTGTCATTTTACATTTTATTTTTACCTTTTCGGACCTACTTTCTTTGCTTAGTGTGTTCAGTCCCTGTCACTTTGCTTCAGCAAGGAGTTGCTCAGTTCCTTCTCACATAAAAAGTTCCAAATGGTTGACCTGTAAAAATAAACGAGCTGTCCAACAAGACAAATGTCAACTAGTAGTAAATTCAGAGACCAAGAGTTAAATGTCTACAACTAGCTGCTGTCACTGGGCTTCAGTAAGTAATGCTTTTCCAGTTTTGGCTTCTTTATATTTTAATGGCCATAACAAAGTCAAGTTTGTCACTGTATGTCACCAGTTAATGTTCCATTTTTACAAAGAGTAATAGAGGCAGCACTTGGCTCCCTGCATTAAAATATACAGTTTGTGATCTTCTCATTCTATTCTGGGCCATGTTCAATGCCTTGTACTCATTTTGAAATAAACCTACTGGTAAAGTGAACAACAGACTGCAATCCTCCTAAAATGTCCTAACATCTGTTTAATTGTATGTTCTCATGAAGAAAACTATCCTTAATAGTGGTCATCAGAACTGAAATCTTCTGGAGCTCTGGGAATTATTAATAAAGCTATAGTGATAATGAGACCCAGCAACACTCCCACCGAGTTATTTTTAAATGAGGACGGGTGTAGGGGGATATCCATATATAGGTGATGTATAGGAAACTTTGCACCTCATGTAAAGTACTTTACTTTGTACATGTAACCATTTTGGTCATTTCCCACTGAAGAAATATCTGGCAAAACAAATGTCAACAGATGTTATTAAAACTGTGGCTCACCACTGACTGATATAATCATACCAAAACATTTATACAAGAGTGAGACAGGCAGAAAATTGTAAAGAAAAATGCAACAAAGCACAAGTGCCAAAATCAAGATCTTTTGGACGGTGAAGAAAGCCTAGAATGTCGAGCCATCACTGGAATTGGAGAAACCATGTGGTTAGTTTTAGGCCTCGGAGATCCACGTGAATCTGCCTGGATGGATGGGTAGTTCTGGAACCGGTTCCAATACCCACAGAGGGCAGATGAGATGAGACCACAGGAAGGTGAACCAGACTTCTTAAGGCCAGAAAGGAGCAAAGAGGATTACTCTGCTCTTCAACCTGTGTGCTTTCTGAAGAAACCTGGGAATTAGTGGTAGAGGTGAGAATGTGTAAAGTAGACCGTTGGCCAAGCATGAACTACAGCATCTCTTGGGGACTGTCCCTGAGGAGGGATCAGGGCAAAGAACCTGCTGAATTTGTTGTTGTGAGGGGATGAAAATAGATCGCAGCAGGGTTGACCCCATTTATGAAAGATCATGTCTGCCACTGATTGCTTTAGAGACTACTTGTGAGGCATCAGCAAGATTCTGTTCAGCCTGTCTGCTAGAATGCTGCACTCTCCAGGAATATGTATTAAAATTAGAAAGTGTTTGGTAGGTACCGCACATTTGCACACACTCATTGCTTCTCAACACAGGGAGTAAGACCTGGTTCCTCCTTCCTTGTTGATGTACTACACAACTGACATATTGTCCTCCTGTATTTCAAATAGTCCCTAGAGGAAGAAAGCTGTGCAGGGCTTGTAACGCTAGAAGGACTGCTCTCATCTCTAGGAACTTGATATGCAGATTGGTCTCTTGTGATGTCCATGTGCTTTGGACCGTCTGTTCCAGGAAATGACCCCCTCACCCTATCTGGGAGGTGTCTGTAGTCAATGTGGCGGGGGGGACAAAGAGATGTCCTTTTTCGATATCTGAGGAATAAAGCCACCACAGAAATAAGTCTTTGCACACACTTGAAAGTTTGATCGGATAGCTTAGAGGATGTTGGTGTAAGGACCACTGGACTTCTAATATTCACTGGAGAATTTTCATGTGCAGTCTTGCTGTAGGTAACAGGGTAATCATGGCAGCCATAGACCCCAATGCTCTGAGTACTAATTTCGCTGGCAGATTTGGTATTGATAGAATCTGTTTTATATTTAGTCTTAGAATGGAAATTCTTTCTGGAGGGAGGAAGGCCAGGGTTTTGGATGTGTCCAGAACGCTCCTATGAAATCTATTACTTTGATAGGATTCAATTTCAATTTCTGCGTGTTGAAGGTTATGCCTAAGGCAGGGGCTAGGTGTAACAGATAGTCCCTGGCTTGGGTGAGTAGATGCCTGGTTGGAGCAGTGAGAAGTCAATCGTCCAAGTAAGGAAACATGTGGAATCACTGCAGTCTCAAGTGAGCTGCGACTGCTGCCATACATTTGGTGAACACCATGGGGGCTGTGGTGAGACCTAAAGAGAGGAATCTGAATTGGTAGTGATTGTCTCCCAGCCTGATGCGGAGATACCTTCTGGAGTGTCTGCTCATTTTGATATGATAGCATGTGTTCTTCACGTCTATCGAGCACATCCAGTCATCCATTTTCAGTAGATGTAGAATGGACTGGACCATGACCATCCTGAATTTTGAGATTTTTACTGACTTGTTCATGGATGTCAGGTCCAATATTGGTCTCAGATCCCCTGCTTTTTTTTGGTACTAAAAAGAAGCTTGAGTAAATACCTGATCTGATCTAAGGGGACCTTCTGGATGACTCTTTTGTCTAGCAGCTTTGCTATCTCCAAAGCTGCTGATTCCCTCTGATTGGGTGGAAGATCAAGGAGGGGTTTGTTTGCTTTGGGATGTTTTAAAAAGGGAATGGAATAGCCTCTGGATATGATCTTTTGTACCCACAGATTGCTTGTGATGGCTATCCAGGCTTTTGAATGCAAGGATAAGCACCCCTTGACTGCCTCCACAGAGGGACAGTTGGGCAACATTTGAGGAGCGCTGAAGGGGTCTGCCCGAGAATGAATCTTGAGACTCTTGATTTTGCAGATCCCCTGTGCCACATAGGAGGTGGCTACCATTATTACTGTTTCCCCCTCTGCCCCGGGGGAAAAGTCTCCCTGGGATTCCTGAAAAGGACCTTGAGACTTCTTGAACCACAATTTTTTACCACCACGCTGATTCCTGGAGAAGGATCTTTGTGGGGTAGAAAAACGGGTTCCGTTGGCAGACAAGATCTTTCCATCTTTCTCACAATGGGACAGTGTCTCTGACAGTGGGCCCAAACAATGACGATCCATCAAAAGGTGCACTGATGAATAATGCCTTGAAAGGTTCTGTGAAGTCACACAGCCGCATCCAGGCAATGACGTCTAATGAGAATGCTTGGACCGGTGGCCCTTGAGGTGCCCTCTGCAGTGTGGGAAATTAACCTCATAGATGCGTTGGAGATTGTAAAGTGGCCATTCTGGAGGAAAAGACCTTCTGTTCCTCATCCGACAGTGACTCTAGGGCAGAGCTAGAGAGTTCTTTGATTAAATCCCTCTGTAGTCTAGTAAAATAAGAAAGATACTTTAGCACTCATATGGTGAAAGTGGCCAAAACGTAAACTCTCTTGCCAAATCTGTCCATGGCCCCAGACTCCCTGTTAGGGGGATGGACAGTGCAGCTTTCTAAGCTAGCTTCTTTTTGGTGGCTGCTGCAACAACCATGGCATCCACAGGGATCCCTTTGGTCCAATTTGGTCGGTCTGTTGGGGCACTAAGAATCCTATCTGCATGTCTAGGGATAGGTTCTACAGTGTCTGGCCCCTTCCGTGCCCTGGTTGATACTAGGTTGATCAATGCATCAGCAGGGGGGACACCCAAGATCTAGATGTAGATGGGCCAGACCCAAAAGCCTCCAAGAATACCATTTCCCCAGGGGTAGGGTTTTGGGTAGACCAGCCACCTTTTGGCGCAGGATTTCTAAGATGTCTCCAAAGGAGAAATCATCAGGTGGAGATCTTGGGGACCCTTCCCCTTCCTCGAAATTGGTGTCTTCCATGATGGATTCTTGAAGAGAATCCAGGTGCCTCCTCTTGCACCTTCTCTTCTGGGGTACCTCCTTGGGGGGATATTCTGGGAAGGAATCGGAAGAGACTGGGGGTTCCAAGGGTGGAACGGCTTGGAGACTTTACTGGGCTGGCTGTCCCGGAGGTGGCAGACATGGGGTCTAAGGCACAGTTTCCAGGAAGGTAAGGTGATCCAAAGGTACTGGATCCGAGGATCTTCTGTGTAAGGACAGAACCTTCTCCACCACCTCAAAGGCAAATGTGCCCAGGGACAACAAAGACATTCTCCCCAAACCTGAAGCTGTCAGGGGGGGATGCACCCGAACCATCATCGGCCGTCCACTCCAAAGGGGCAGTTGGAGCTGAGCGGTTGAAAGCCGAGGCTCTGAAAACTTCAGAGTCGAAGTCAGCCCCAAGGAACCGACTTCAAGGCTTCTGCTATGACAGCCACTCTGCTCCAATATGGTTGGAGCAGAGCAAGTAAGAGAAGCTGTCAGAGTCTGAGACATAATCACTACTGGCTCCGACACTTCAACTCTTGGGGCCTTTGAACCCCAGGACTCTGAAGCAGGAGGTCAGATCGGAGAAATAGCAACAGGCCTGAAAGGAGAAAGTCAATTCATGGACCTGGTGGGGGATGGAGCTGCTAAAATCCCCATCTGGATCTGTGTCTGAAGGAATTACCTCATAAGTCTAGCCATTTCAGATCCGGAAAGGCTATGAGAAGGCCTGGAAGAAGGTGTGGAAAGTGGTCTACAGGATATTTTAGGAGACCTGTCCTGAAAGGGAGATCCTGAGGCAGCAAGACTTGGTCCCGAGGAAGGAAGAGGAGCTCGGGTCCGAGCAGATGAGTGGGACACTTACTTGGGTCTGAGGATGTCAGATCCGATGCTCTGGAAGCCTTTTTGGGAGGCTCGCTGGATGTTGAGGCACACTTGTCTGGGGAATGTTTCCTATTTTCCTGGATTTCCTTATGCCTTTTGGCAAAGTTTGAGCCCCTGAAGTAGAAGAACCCACAGGTGGCGCTTAGGAAGGAATCAGGCCCTTTAAAATAAGTTTGTTTTGGTGGTCAGCCAATGCACATGGGTGAAACCCCTCACAGATAGAGCAGGAGGTTTCAAGATGAATACGGTTGAGACAATACACGCATTCCTTATGGGCATCAGATAAAGGAATCTTATGCCGACAGGAAGTGCACTTTTCAAACCTTACTGGTTTATCAGACATCTTAAAGTTAGAAAAAGAAAGGGAAAGGAAGGAGTTAAAGTGTTAAAGTCTGTCCCATAAGAACAGACCAATTAATGCTTTTTTTTTTTTTTTTTTTTAATATATAACCAGAAAATAAGGGAAAGAGAGAATAAAGGTAATAGGAAAGAAAAAAACTGACTTATATGAAAAAGTTGGAGAATAAACTCTCAGCGGAGCTCAAGTGAATGGATCATGATACTTCCTGTCAGAGCAGCAAACGAGATCTGAGGTAATTAGGGGGAATGAGGCATTATGTATAGAGGAGGAGCTTGAGCTTCAGAGCCTAAAGCTTTGGAAAGCAGCACAGTCATATCTGAGGGTTGGATCCGAGACCCACAGGTTGCGGAATGAATGAAAATAACAACATCAGATCAAATGTCAGCAGACTTTATCAAAACTGTGGCTCACCACCAACTGTTATAATCATACCAAAACATTTCTATAAGAGTGAGACAGGCAAAAAATTGTAACACAACAAAGTACATGTACCAGTTAGAGAAGTAATACAAATTTTATTTCCCTTTCTTGAATTCTGCTTTCCTACATACCTAAACTGTTACATTAAAAACAGAAATACAAAACATTACAAAGCACAATTAATCATACAGAGGTAGAAACATCTTTTTCCTTAGTCTTGCATGTTTTTTTGTTTGGTTGTTTTACGACAACTACTACTTCTTTGCTGCCAAACTGTTCACTACATACCAGTAGTCAGGCAAGAGAATATTTCCTTTTCATACAGTTATTAAAACAGTTTATGTTTCATCAAGTCATCATATACATCATTATACACAAAATGAGACCATTGTTATTACTTTCTTAAATTCAATTCAAGAATAAAGAAAGGATACTGTTATAACTGACATCCTATCCCTGTAGGATACTAATTATGGAGACAAAGAGTTTGTAGTTCAGAAGTCATTTTAGTATTAGTAAACATAATAACCAAATACAAGATCTTCTGGGACGTGCAATTTTAAAGCTGCAAAGAAAGGTGGTTTGTAAGGAAGAAGGGTGAGTTTTTCTGACATGAAATGAGTGTCCTAAGATAGAATGTGATTATAGATAGGAAGCTAGGATGAACAAAGGCTTTACAAGCATTAAAGGAAACAAGAAAAAAAAATAACCAAACAGAAATTAGCTACGTCAATCAAGTGAACATTAATGGAAGAGTAACTGAGTTCTAGTGTTAAAACATTTGGACAAGAAAGGCAAGAACAGGGACTGAGAAAGTAACTAAACTCTTGCTAGAAGCCAACATAGAACAAACATCCATTGATTCCTACAGCCTTCCAACTAGAAAGCCTCTAAGAAGAGGAAATGATAATAACACTCTTGTCAGAAAGTCAGGATTGCTGGCTATTATTGGAACTGGAGAAGCCACACTGTCAAATTTTAGAGAATAAAGATCTGAGTGGGGTATACCTGACAGGTGAAAGATTGCAAGTGAAGGGTTTTACCCAGAAGCTATGGAAGCAGGAGGGGAACAACATTTGTCTGTGCCAGGAGCTATAAGAATAACCTTGGGCCATATCCCTCAACCTCTAAGCACAAGAAATCTGGACAAAGCCAAATAATAATGAGGGGGCAAAGGCTAAAAATCAGGGACATATTTTAAATACTGCTCTTATAAACTTATAGTTCCTAAAATGAAAGGTTTTACATTAACATGAGTTTTTTTTATGGAAGGCCCTTACAAGCCTTACAGCAAACAAGAAAAAAATAACCAAATAGACATTAGATACATCAACTAAATAGAAATTAGATACGTCAACGTCTGAAACTCAAATGTGTATAATTTTGTAATGATTTCAATACCTATGACTTGATGTAACACCACAAATTTTATAAGTAAAAATATGGACATTCTGCGAAAACATGGGCAGTTGAGATATATTATTTTGGCCTTTAGAAGTCTGGATTTCTGGATAAACTTCATTATCAGAGAAAATTAGAGGAAAAAGCATAAAGGACACCAGAGGGCCATCTGTGGACTAATTAATTAAAGGATCAATGAAACAAAATTGTGAAATTTGTGGCTCACTGGAGAGGCAAAAGTTGCACACTGGCTTCCCACAAAGTATGAATATTCTCCTGGTTACTGAAGTACTTGGGGACCATCTGAGAGGCATCAAAAGGCAGCAGCTGAGTTTGTCTGTTATAGAGCTGGCCTCCATGGTAATATGAATGCCAATTAAAAAGCAACAAGTCTTGATGTCTCACTGCCAGCATCACATGGCTGCTTTACAAAGTGAGTAGGAGCAAGTCTCCCTCCTTGAGGCAAGTCTCAGACGGAGAAGACTGAAATTAATGAATAGCTGTTACCACTCAATCTCAGCGAAAGTAAACTGTTACGGGTCATGAAAGCTAGCAAAGTGCTGTGTTTAGTAAATAAATAAACAACTGGTAACAACCAGAGTCTGAACTGGATGGAGATGAGACTTTTAAGGTTTAAAGGAATGGGGCAGTTTGAGCAGATGCTCCTTGTTGCATAACATATGTTATAAAACATGTAACAAGGATCCAGCCATCTAGGTAAAAGGAGAGCTTGTTTCCAGCAGACTACTACTGCAAGGGAGCAGAGGTGAGACTGAAGGGCAGAGTCCTAAGTTGACAGTGACTGATTCTGACCCAGAAGCATAGATAACTCCGGGACCTCTTTGTGATTTTGATATGGAGGTATGCGTTGTGAAGGCCCAAACAACACATTCAGCCTCATAACAAACAAGGAAGAACTCACTGCACCAGGGTTAAAGGCATCTTTTGGGAAAAAGGAATTTAAGGCACTGAAATCCAGTAGAGGCATGAGGTATTTTCTCTTTGGCACCAAAAAGAACTTGAAATTATACCCTATGACTTTCTAGTTGGGTGGGGCCTCTCGATGGCTCCTTTTTGCAACAGACTTAACACCTCCTTCCTTTGTTCCTTGCCTCTGACATGATAGAACATTTGGCAAAGGTGTTAGGGTGTTAGGGGAAGGCACCGAGCAGACTGAATAGCATTTGGATATTATTTCCCTGAATCACCTGCCCTTGGCTATGTTTCTCTGAGTTAAAAGTAGAGCAAAATGTGATCACCTCAAATGCTTCCAAGGTGGGACAATAAGGCATGGTTTTGGGATTGATGCTGCCCACGGTTTGCTATTAAAATGTCATACCAGAATAGGATGGATTAAGACATTCCGAAAGTAACTTTTCAAAAATTTGTTTTATTGAGAAAAAAAAAAAGTTGTAATCATTTAAGCGAATGGCCAGTTGCAGTCGCTGTTATGCTTTTCGATGTTTAGTGTGAGACATTCTGATTAGTTGGTGCAGTTAATGCATGCATTTGTATAATGCATTGCAGGAATGCGTGGGAGTAGTGCACTATTAGGCGTAAGCAAAAAGTAGCAGTTGTTTTAATTGTTATTGTTTGTTGGATTTAGAACTCTAGTGAAAGGCAAAAAATGCAGGTAAGTTATGTCATGGTACAGTTTGGTACATATGTATTTATGTTGTTCATCTGATGCTGTATTGACTGTTACTGTATGGAATGTATATAACTGCAGAGCTAGTAGGCATTCTTTACAGAGTTTACATCTGGTATTCTTGGAAGCACATATTCAACTGTAAAACTCAGAAAGGACGTGCCATGCTGATTATAGATGTTCATTAATATTTAGAGAAGACTAAAGGCTGTAGGAAGTACTGGTGTTATGTCTGTAAGAGTAAAGATAGTTGTAAAGGAAGGTGCATGACAGAGAGTGTTATGGAAGGGAACGTATTAGAGAAAATAGCCATTACCATGCCCCAGATGCAGTTAAGTCGAAGGTGTGTAGGGTTGAAGAGAATATTAAAAGATGTGCTGACCACTCAGTGGAGGATCCCTGCAAAATAGTCTCAGAGGTTTTCGCTAGTATATCCAGTACCATTGTGAATGAGTTGCCTAACACCTCAGCTCTGAAGCAGTGTGTAAGTAGAGTATGGTATAAGAAGCTAAGTATGTTTAAGGATATGAGTATATTGAAAGACTTGCAGCCTGAAGTGCCTCCAATTAAGAATGGCTGTTTTATCATTGAGCATGCCAGTGAGTCAGATGTTGGTGTGAATGTTGTAATTACAACTGAACCCGATATTAAATTACTATGTTCTTCAGAATACATCCTTGTCAATGGTACATTTCTAATAAGCACTAGGGAATGCAAGCAGGTCTATAGTACTCACTGCTGTTTAGAAGGCAGGGAGAGCAGGAAAATCATTCCAGTTGTACATGGAAAACTGCCATGTAAGACAGAGGAGTGTTATGATCAGTTTTGGAGGTTGTCTGCTCATGGCATAGGTTGTAGTTAAGCCCTAAAATGATACTTAGTGATTTTGAGACAGGTGCCGTTAATTCTATAAAGAGACATTTAAGCAATAGTTCTGCAAAGGGCTGCTGGTTCCATCTCTGCCAAATTATATGAGGCAAATTCAGAAATTGCATTTAGCCAGTGAGTTTGGAACAAGCCTTTATATCACTTAATGACATTTTTAACACCTTTGCTGAAATTGAAAATGATATGCCAGACATTGGTAAACCATTATGTACATTCTTTAAGGAAAATTATACTATTAGTAGACCTAAGCATTATGGTATTAGAGGGTCAATGCCAGAAAGGTTGGCACCTCTTTTCAATGTCTCTTTTTGGAATCAGTATGAAACCAGTGGTTTGGGCTACCCACGGAGCCAAAATGTAGTTGAAGGATGGCATAGACGTCTGCGGAGTTTAATGGAAAAGCAGAAATTTTCATGCTGGAAATCTTACATGCTATCCAGTTAGAACAAAACCATGTGGAAGACTTGAGAAGTAGGTTGATGTAATGTTTGCCTTCTTCCTTCCAAAAAGACATAAATTACATGACAAGGAAAATGTTTTTGAATGTTTACTAAGATGAAGGACCCACAGGGTTCGTTGAACTTGTTGCTCAAAATTGATTGTTCTGAAAGTATTGTTCTTCATATGCAAAAATCAGTACTATGTATTCATTCACAGTGCTTTCATACGATTCAACACTACTCTCTCTTTTCAATATCAGGGATTGCATGGTTGCCACTTAACATTCACACTTCATAAAATACAGAATGTTGTACATGTGCATTAAAAAAGCAAACAAAAAATTATATGTTTACGTACTTCTGTATGTCTCCAATGCTACAAGGATCTCCAGGTTCATTAATATAACACAGTCATGCTGTATGTTTAAGCTACTGTTTACGTATTAATATGCAATTAGCAATTTACTTCTTGGCATTCACAGATTTATGTTGAACGGACAAACGTGGAAGCACAGAAGCGCTGATATACTGTGGTGTGAAAACAACGAATTATAAAAACTAATTTTTTACTTTCGACATTCTTAACAAAAAATATTTTGTTTTTTGACATTTTAACTTGCATATTTTCTTTCAACCACCAAATCCGGCAGTTCCTCAAACATCTGGTGCATTTCATCACTAAATCACTCTGGAAATATATTTTATGCATAAGGTAATTCAGCACCTGCAAGGGCAATGTGACGATACTAACATGTACTTCCTAACCTTTCCATCACAAATGCCTTCCTGTTCAGAGAATGGGCAGCCAGGCTCTAAGGAATCAGAGACCATAGTACCTGGTTTGGGAATTTTTGCACAAAATAAACTCTCCTTAGGCAGCCAGAAGTCAAAGCTCACTTTATTTTGCTTTGGGGCTCATATCAACCAGGGGGGTTGTGAGATGAGCCTACAGGCAAAGCACTTCTGCAGTGTTCAATGTGGTGGATGGTATGAAGTCAGTTGTCCAGCCAAATGTCTGTTACATCAGTTAGAGATACTCAAATTTTGGGTCTTCGAATGAGAACAGGAGGTGAGTTAGTCCCTTCCCCATACTAAAGGTGAGCCTATGGCATACTCAATATGTTTTGCAAGAGTCTTTTTTTGGTCTCTTAAGGGGGGCTCAGAATCAGAGGAACAAAAGATCCCTTTGCAGAAAAGTTTTGCAAGTTACTGTTAACTTTAAAACAGAACCATGAACTGGTACTGATGGGGCATGCGGTGCAACAGGTCTTGGTTTAGGTATGTAGAATATATTTAACTGACAGCCCATATCATAAAGTCTTACTTTTTTCCATTCTTTTCACTAAATAAACCATCTGAATGCCATTAAGGGCAATATCAATGCATTTCCTAATACAGTCTACTGGTAGCTAGCTGGTGACTGAGAACTGATTTCTTTTTGTATGAAGCTTTAGTATGTTATTGTTGAAGGTCTGCAGAATGACCAAGGATTAGATATGCATCTCTTAAACTCCCTGTGTGGTCTTTCTGAGGCACTTGTAACTGTTGAAAATGACTTCTTGTAAACATGCGGGCTCTTGTCCTTCTCTTTTAACAGAATGATTGCAAAACCCTGACTAGTCCTGTAGCCTTTATCTTAGAGTGATACCTGATCCCACAGCAATTACGGTCTAATCTCAAGGCAATTATATTTGAGTTAGGATTTTTGAAAGTTTTATTTCACTAACTTCAAATCCAGCAGAAAAGTTTTACTGTGGTTGATCACTGCATCATTAACATTTCCAGTGAAACATTGTACTTATGTAGTCTGTAACATGTTAAGGATTTTATATTTTTACCATTTTTTTTTATAATACTTAATATATATGCACACTCAACTGAAATATATAACCCAGACAGATGCAGACTTCAGTCAGTTTAATATAAACAAAAATTCAGCATATAGGTCTACTCGATTACTATCCTTAAACATCCATCCACCCTGGACAGATTCTTTGCAATCAAAGATAAAATACCTGCTGACTGGAAATACTCAAATGTGAAATCACAGCACCAAACTAAAACATTAAAAACTTTCATTCTTTTTATTTAGTAGGACTTCTTCAGAATGTAATTAGAAACATTGCATTGAAGATAATATAACTTCTTATAAATCATGTGACAAGTTCAAAAACCAGTAACGTGACTTAAAAAAAAAGACTTTGTAATTAATTGGTGATTTCACATTTGAGTATTTCCAGTCAGTGAGTACTTTGTTGTTCTTGCATTGTTTTAATGCATTTGATCATTGACTTTTGAAGTGAAACTTCTTTAGGCAGACTCTATAGGGATTGGTAGACTAAAAATGGAAAATCAGTCCTGCATTTTAATTTGATATTTTCAACCACTGTTCTTCATATTGATCACTGCTGTGGTAGCCTTAGCTATATGGGTTATATCCTGCCAAGGATATAATGTGTGGCCTGATTTCAAAGCTTCACGTCACCTTCTATGCACCCAGACTGTCAGGTAACTTGAGCTGAGCTGACTAAAAGGCAAGCTTGGGCGAGAAAACCTCCACAGCTTTACTGCCACCAAAGAGTACCTCCTCTGAGGCTTTCAAAGAATAGACAGTTGGCTTGTGCTTTCCTCTGCAGGTCAAATAGGTTCACTTGGGGTGGGGGTGGGGTGGAAAAAAATCTTCCATCTCCTAATATTTACTGATGTTTTTATTACTTTCCACTTCAAAAAAAATATTTTAAAGCTAAGAGTATTGTGTTTTAATGTACTGTCTTGATATTGTAACAAACTTTTAAAAGGAGCACTCTTTTACTCCTTTGAAGTGAAACTTCTTAAAGCACAGTACTTTATTTACTTATTTATTTTGCCAGACAGATTTTTTTTATTACTTTCCTCTTCACGAAAGTCATTTTAAAGCTATGACTGCTGTGTTTTAATGGACTGTCTCAGGACTGTAAAGAACTTTTAAATGGAACACTCTTTGGAAGTGAAGTATCCTGTATTTAACCTCATATTTTCTGGCAGTGGATTCTACAAAGGTCTACTTTTTAAGGCCACCAGTTAATTGTTGCTCCACTGTATTTGAAATCACACACACACACACACACACACACACACACACACACACACACACACACACACACACACACACACGCACACACACCTTTTCTATAACATTCACACATGTTTACCTCATATCAAATATATCTTGGGTCTATATTACATTATCAGCTGATGAAAAGAGCTAACGCTCTTTCATCAAACTGATAATGTTGAAAGACCTAAACAGCGAAGACACGGAATATAATTTTTTTTCCTGGGGAAAAAAAACCCGGTGAGCCATGTCTTTGTTACTTTGCCATTTCCTCCGCTATGGTGCGATCTCGGAGTTGGTATATTTAAGTAGGGGGGGGTGTGTGGGGGGCACAGCCCACCACTCGTTTTGTGTTTTAAGGTTTTTCTTTTTTGTGGAGCAGCAAATTTTTTTCCCTGAGAAAAAATTTGCTGTTCCATGTCTTCGCTGTTTAGGACTTTCAACATTATCAGTTCAATGAAAGAGCATTCGCTCTTTTCATCAGTCGATAATGTAATATAAACGCATATATCTAAACTACAAGCAATAGTAAGACAAAATAGTAAACTGAATGCTTTTATGTGCCTCAGATACTACCCAACCCTCAACTCCCAAGGCCAAAGGACAGCAATCTATCAGTAAGTACGTGAACATAACAAGTGAAATGAAGCTTTGCCTGTATTGCCACTTGAAAGTAGCTACACTGTTAGAAAGATGTCTGACTCATTAGGACAGCTCACCTCTCTAACCACCAGAGGTCACATCACTTCTGATACTCTCCAAGTGCTGGTATTTATACTGCTGATTGGAGGACAGCATGGTCTTTCACACTCTTGTCATTGTGATCCTCTTTTAAACTACAGAAAAATAAATGAGCACCCTATTATTCCGAGACCAAAACTGGGAAATATTGAGGAATTTGGTACAGTTGAGAGGTATGGACATCATCTGTTATTTATAATTTTTTTATGTTAATTTGAACAATTATGCTGAAGACCAGTGCAGAACGTGAGAGACAGCGTGCTCAAAAATCAGCAAAAAAAAAAAAAAAGCAGTGAAGAGTGCACTGCAGCTTCTGAGAGAATTTTGAGCCAAAGGGCATTGAAATCTGTCCTTGCATTACATTCTGCATTACCAGCCGATCAATCCTCAACGATCAAAAATCTACACAATACAGCTGACCCATCCACAAGTAACGAAGCATCAACGACTGCTGAATGGCCCTCAGTTGAAACAAGTATACCATACAAAAATTTCACTTCCAATAAAAGCGCTCAGAGAATTTGACAACAAATTCTTTAATAATCCCTTTGGTTTTACGTATGGAATCTATGACTGCCTGTGGTTCAAAAATAATTTAGAAACACTTGCTCCTCAGTATCAACACCTGTTGTCTACAGAATTTCCAGGAATTGATTTAACTAATGTAGTGACGTGTAACTGCTGCATTTAGTCCCTGACTGGCAATCACATTCTTACTTTTTCTACATCAAATGGATTCATGCACCCAGAAAAAACAGCCCATCTACGTTCATTGGATTTAGTGTCAGAGAAATTTATTTCCCCACATATACCATTCATGCAAATCAGGTGACTGAGAGATGTACACAGCCAGTATGGGATTCTCAGACAGGTTATCAATGTTCCTATGTCTCTAAATACTATGGTTTATCATTTACCAAGGCATGTTGATGATGATCACTGTAATAATGTTCACATCAAATGCAAAACAATTCACAAATCAAGTTATTTGATGGGCTTGGTCAACAAACGGAATATTAAGACTTGGTTACACTACTTAATTACAACTCCTCTGCACAGATTCTATGACATCACTATTGATAAGTCCTTTTTTCAGTGACACAAATTTCAATGCAATACCTACGGATGAACCAAGTGAAGACACAGCCACTGAAGATAGTCATACTGCACAACAACAAATGTTGCTATGGACTGATGAGAAATCCCTTCGAATTGCACTAGGTGAGAGGGATGTACCACATAGTATTTTATTTGATGAACACGCTGCTGAACTCTTTCCTGCCATCTACCTTGGTCAATTCAACGTATTCAGACAAGAGATACATGTGACACCATACATGATGGCTACGAGAAGGTATGTGGCGAAGAAAATTCTGAGAATGACAGTACGTGAGTCTCTTGAAGAAAATTCTGAGAATTACAGTACGTGAGTCTCTTGCTATCTCTTTCAAACACATTGGCAAATATTTGAATATAACAAGATAGCAAATTGAATCATAAGAATATATTAATCATTGTCTAGAAAATAATCTTGCCTTCCTCAGATGCATATCAAATTAAAGTTGGTATTGGGCACAGTGTAAGTGAGACGTATTTGCAATGATAAGACAACTGGGAAACCCTACGATGTTCTTGACATTGAGCACTAATGAAACTGGTTGGGTCCATTTGCTTGAAATATTATATAAACTGAAGAATAATGATTCCAAGATTTCAGAGGAAATGGCATCTCAGTTGAATTTCATTCAGAAAAGTACCCTGGTGAATGAGGATGCAGACACTCGTGAATGTATTGATGACTCTGCTCCAGCCCAAAAAATGCAACCTTTTGACAATATCAAGTGGTTCATTATTTCAAATTCATTGAATTCCAACATCGTGGTAGTCCTCGTGCACACATTCTGTTGTGGCTTGAAAATTCTCCAAAGAATGCTCTTGGTGTTCATAGGGAGAATGTGATTGCTTTGATCGATAATCTCATTTCTGTCTCGATGAAGGAATCCTTGGGAAATGTTAAACTTCAAACTCACAAGCATACTTTCACGTTACTAAAAAGTAACTGCAATTAGAGCACAGACATGTGGGGTTGAAGCACTGTTTATGCCTTGCCTGTCTACCACAATTTTAACACCTGTGGCGAAAATGGATCCTGGATTTGCAAAATATGCTGAACATTATAAAACTATCAGAGTTAACTTAGAAAATTGTGATTGTCCTGATATGGACAATTTTATGAGCACAATCATATAAAATCAGATGAAGATTATGTGGATATACTTTGCAGTGGAGTTACTCGAACAAGAGTGTTACAGAAATGCCAACCCTCTGAGAAGTGCCAAAATGCAGTCACTCCTTTCATGTTCAACTTTCTCTAATCAAATACCATAATCCAATTTATTTATTCTAGAGGAATATTCTTGCACTGTGTTGTGGAAAATATCAACAAATGTAATAGAGGAATCAGTAATTTGCAACGTCAGATTACGGAAATAACAAATGAATATCCACAATTTGACATTGTTGAGGTCACTAGGAAAATGATTGCTAACATAATTAACACAACTGAAATCAGCAGCTAGGAAGCAGCTTGGAATTTACTGAGCAAACCTATGTCCAAGACCTCTACTGTTACAGTCTATATCCCAAATGCATGGCTTGTTGAATGGTAGAGGAGCCAGAAAACTCAAGAAGAACTAGCACAGATGGATTTAGAGGAGGACTCAACTGATATTTGGAAAGAAAACTGATTCGATAAATATGAGAAGAGGCATGAAGATCTCAAAGCCATAACCCTTGCACATTTTGTCTCGAATTATACATGTAACTCAAATAATATGTATGTAAAGCGAAAGGATACACGTGTAATATGATATCAAAACTACGACATGGGTACAGAACTCAATGAATACAAATTAGAAATGGTAACTCTGCATTTACCCTTTTGGAATGAAGAAAATTAAATTATTCAAGAAATGAAATTTGTTGGCCTTTACGATGATCATGAAAAATTGATTTTACAATGCAGTAAGGAATTCGAGTCAGATTTGAATATTCAAAAGACTATTGAAATCTGTAGGCAATTATGCCGTAAGGAGGAAACCATGGATGATGATGCTAGATTACAACACTTAAGTCACTAGACAGGCAGAGCCAGATCTGTTTCAACAGTTATATAACAACGGAAATTCAGAAATGAATCGTGACCACAAACTTGCGACACTGAATAAACTCAGTGCTATTGCTAAGAAGCACAAGAATTTGATGCCCAATGAAAGATTTTATGAACTGATGCGGATGGCAATTGGGAAACAAAAAGAACTGCTAATGCATGTCATTTACAAACTTCTCTCCGAAAATTGTTCACCTTTCCAAGTATTCTTGACTGGTCCAGCAGGTTGTGAAAAACATTTGTCATTCGACTTATGATGGAAATTTATAATTGATACATGAATACTGATGGATACTCTACTGCTTACATTATTTGTGCATCAATCGGCAAGGCGGCAGTTGCCACTGATGGCACAGCAGTTCACAATGCTTTAAAAATATAGCTTTCCAAAATGCTTCCATTATCTATCGAAGTCGCTCAACAATATTGACCAATAAATATGTTTAAGTACTAATAATTGACTAAATTAGTATGATCCACTATCAATAACTGACATTTTATGAAGCTTTTGACATACAAATATTTTCCTGTTCTGCAGTATGACAGTCAGCATATATGTCTTTTGCCACTGAAATCACTTTATTTTCAGCGGAACTGAGGAGAGGTGATGCGTGTATGGCTTGAGTTCTCTGATTCACTGAAAGTTGGTAAAATAAAATAGAAGAAAAGTCAGTTCATACATGGAAGCCAATAATCTCAGTCACACAGGTGTGCCTATAGCGCGACGAACATCGAGTATCCCCACGAATAATAATAAAACCATTGTCACCAAATGCTATCATTTTCCGCTATTATCCGCTTGTGTAATTATGATCCACAAATTTCAAGGCGGGAACTTTAACAAGATTGTTTATGAGTACAACAAGACTCACTCTCAGCAGCTCACTTCTATATTTGGCATTATCTTGAATTACAAGTATCACCGGACTCTATATTGTGACAGTGAACAACAACCACATGTTTATCATTGATGAAGAATGGCAACATCGAATGGAAGCTGGCAAGATGAGTTTCGGCAGTTGTCAGTTAATAGACAAAGTATTGATAGATTTCATCAGTGCTAGAAGGAGCATATCAATATTTTCGTTCAGCTTTCAGAGTGTAAGGGCTCATGCCACAGATCTCAATGACAGAGTTGTGCAGAAATCAAAAATGTTGCTTCTTTCAGAAATGTGTTCACCAAATGCAGAAAGCTTGGATATCCCTAATTTTGATTGCCTGGTGCAATTCAAATGGCCTAACATTAGAAATGGTGGAGTTGCTGTATATCGCAATTCAAATGATAGGGCAAATGTTGTCACCACTCACATGGATGTGTACTTATGCCAGAACACATCTTTGTGAATAGAACAGAGTTGAAGACATTTGTGCAGCTCGCTGTGTTCTGGAAAATGGTCAGACCAATCTCATCATAGCAATATACATATCACTAAATCTGACAGTTTCTCAAATTACTGCCTTCATCCATGAGATTTTATTTGCCTATACTATTGACGGTGTGGCTCTACTTGTAAGGATTTCGATAAAATACCATTGATTGTTGAGTGGTGATTTCAACAAAAACTTTGTCTCACCAGAAGCACAGCCACTGACTGAATTTTTACATTCAAAATTCAGTTTGGAGATGAACAATAATCAAGCAATATCAACCACAAAATCTGGTACTACGATTGACGCAGTACTTCCTAGATACTCAGATGACTTACGATCAATAATTTATCTGTCATATTTCATTTATTATAAACCAATAGTATTTTTAAACTATGAATTAAATTATGAACAAATGAAAACTTCGGAATAGAAATGATTTTTTATGAACTTTTTACATTTTCACTTTAACTTATGTAAATAATTTCTCTCCTTGTGTATCATATTATTTATGTCACATGGTATGCGATCTACATTAATAATAGCTTTTATATTTATGTATCATATTCTGTATAATATTTTGCGGATTATATCATATGCATTATAGATTTCAAGCAGTTGTATGTCAATTTTAATAACATTTAAATAATTTATTAATGTTTTACATTTTCTCTTTAACCTGTGTAAATTCTTTCTCTCGTTGTGTACCATATTATTTACGTCACATGGTATTTAATTTCTATTAATACTAACTTTTGTATTTATGTATCGTATTTTGTATAATATTTTGTGGATCATATTGTGTATTATAGATTTCAAACAATTGTATGTCAATTTTAATTACATTTAAATAGCAATTACATGTAAATAAATCATTCCAGCTACCATAATCTGACTGTTCCACTCCTTCATTTATAATACTATTTGCTTTCCTTGGCACTTCCTTACAGAAGTTTCACTTCTAAAGTGCATGGCGACCATGCACAAATTTTTAATTTAAAATCAAGGTTATATGTTACTATATAATGGTATCTGACTGTGAGGATAACATTAGAGCTTAAATGAACCTCAAACTTGAAAAGACTTTTGACAAATTTAGACAATGGTCTGCAAAACTGTGACATCATATTCACTGTAGACTGATTAAATACATATAGAAAATAATCAGAAATATCCCACTTAACTCTTTCTGTACCCAAAATTTCATTGTGGGCTCTTAAATTTAGTACCTATAGCAAACCACTTCTGGGTGTTCTGTTTCTGTCCTTTAACAGAATAAAGAGACTAGGTGAATACATACAAATGAAGCTTAACAGCAAACTAATGTTGAAGAAGCATTACTAGGCACATAAAGTGCAGAAAAGAACACATAACTCTTTGTGCATACTACAAATAGAGAATTCACACTGGCCTTAAAACTGAACAGGGGATCTTTGAAAAAAAGTTGTATAACAGAAGCAAGTACCTGAATTACTTAGATAAATTACTAAAAATTCAGAGGACTTGACATGATAAAAATACTGAAAGCAGAAATGCATGCAACACAAACTATCAGAAACAACATGCCACTAATTTACAACACTATCTGGAACGAAGGAGGGTGGGATTTTAAAGTTTACAAGTGCATCTAAAACATGCAGTTAATAATTAGGGATTTCTATAATGGAGTTTCTGTTAAAGTAGAAAGAAATTAAGCAAAAATTGGGGATGGCATGATATGCAGGGTGAAACAATATAGTTAGAGCTACCCAAAACCCTAAATGGGAAAAGGAAGGAGCCATTATCTGCTGCCGTAAACATTCTGTGTCATCTCTGTGAAGCACTGTCTGTAAAATAAGATGGAACGACATGTCAGACTTTACAGTATTTAGTTAGACAATGCAGCCCCCAGATATAGGCAGTCTGCTGGCTCCACTTTTTTGTTCTCTGACCACTACTAAGATACAGTTCAGAGGGACATGACTGGTTGTTTGGTAATGCATGCATGAATAACTTGTCTGCTTGAGTAAGGCATACATGGATAGCCATGTCATGTAGGTCCAAGAACACTAGACATTGAAGTCAGGCACATTTATGCTCCCCAATATTTTCAGTGAGTGACTTAAATAGCAAGTGAACTTCCATTAATGGTCCAGTTGCCAAAGCTCTGATGGCAGCTTTTAGTGGTATAAACAGAAGTTGCCTCTCTGGAGCAATAAACATACTATTTTTGTGGTTGACTCTTTAAATGATCCCACCAATGTATCCAGTGCTCTACAGACATTAATCAAAATACATAGTATTACAATTCTACAGCCAGTACAATATGCTCTCTTGAACAGCTAGCCGTATATGTGGCTGCATCACAACAACAACGCCAGCAGTCCACTCCTAACAGTGAACACACCTGAAACAAAAGAGCAGAGCTGCCATAAAACAATACCTAATTCAATGCTCATTAATAGTGCTTCAATTTCTTTAGACCTAAAAAAGTCTTACAGATGACAAACATGCAGATTACAAAAACAACAGCATATGCTATCACTTCCGCAACTAGTAAACAGCTGTATAACACAATTCAGCTAAGAAGTACCATCTGCAGTGAAGTCACTGGTCTCCAAATTAATACTTAACTATAGGTCATTTAAAGCTAAAATAGAATCAAACTCTTAAAACATGCATTTTGATTAGAATCATTATAACTAGCTAGTAATATTTTATGTTTGCTCTGCCCTAAAGTGGTAGAGAGGCAATCATACTAATGTGATTTTATTTTTCGGCCATGGTTTCATTTTTCTACAATGCAATACATCCTCCATATTATGAAATTACATGACATTGCCTAGCCCCTCACTTCAACATGGTATCTCCACTGAGTCAGAATGGCAGTCCTCTGAATTAGCACTTCCTTTGAACATGTCAGAAGACATGCTCAAAGTGTTAGCAGATCCTTTCAAATGACTTGCTTTGACATGTTTTAGTTGCAAAATCCTAAACAAGTCACTATGGTCCTTTTCTTGATTAAACACAAAACAATGGTCAAAGCACTTTCTTCTGTAAAACTTCTAAATGCCTTCATTGCAGGTACTCCTCTCCTAAAATAACAGTAATAAGTGTAAAATTCTCTGTCATTCTATGCCACCCGTATAAAAAAAAAAAAAAAAAAACACTTGGTGGGAGTGCTTACTGGATTGGGTTAATAACAAATGCTGCAAAAATATTCTGAAAGGAAACAATGCAAACTTTCATGGAAGGCCAAAATGGTGTGCACAGACAACATAATCAAGTGGTGCTCTATGAGTTAGACTAAAGGAACATTAAAGAACTTTGTGTTGAGAGAAACCTGACATCTGTACAGTGCTGTCTTTTAAAAACTGGAATGGGGAGAGGAGTATTTAAAGAGAGAGTGAAGGGAGGAATGAGGTAGACTTCATTAAGCATTATCTCCTAATTCATGTATGTAGCTAACAATAAAAAATCTTCTGTTAAAATTACATCAATCACTGACCACCATTAATATCAAAGTTGAAACAACCCAAATCTGGAAACAAGACTACAGTAGAGTAAGATAGGTATTATCAATTAAAAAAATATAGTGTTTTGCTCTAATTCTAGTTAGCTGGCCAGATACTGAAGTGTAACAAAATGTGGATTTCTTTTTAAGATGTAATATAATGCAACAACATACAAACAGCATGTTGACATAAAAACAGGATGATAATGCACTAAATTTTAGAGAAATTAAATATTTTAACGTACTTGTTTTACAGTTCCAGCCAGCTGTACAGAAAATCTAATATAAGCACACAACTCGAGTAGCAGTTTCAATTTTGTTTGATTTGTAAGTGCTTTATCTTAATCTCTTCATAACAATGAACACTTAAAAATACATCTCTACTACCAAATAATCAAATACTTGTTTGTTAATGTCTATGATTCATGAATCTAACTTTCTAGAAATGGATTAGACAATCAGACATTAAACATTTGACATCGACTGGTAAATAACTGGTCTACTACAGCTGGATCTGCAAGAGTTGACGTATCTCCAAGGTCCTTCTCATTCCTGGCTATTTTTCTTAACACTCTTCTCATAATTTTACCTAAGGAGAAAATGCGATACTTTTAAAAATTATTCTAGACACAAAATGTATTCTAGCTTTACAGCTGAACAGCAATGCAAAAGAAAAGCTACTAGGCCTCCTTCACTTGATAAAGAGGGCATGTATAGGGGTGCAAGTTCAAACACACACTTAAAGAATTCTTAAATAACAGCAACTGTGAACAGTATGACTTAATTTGGTAAAGTCCAGTTGTTTTATCAATAACTACTGTATGTAGTACAACACAGCGGTTAAGATCTTGGGCTAAAAAGTAAAGCATCTGAGTCTGAATGTCTCTGGCTCCCCTTTCAATATATAATGATCCTCAGCGTATTACGTAACTTACTTATGATTCCGGACCACCTGAAAAAGGTATTTGTGTCTTTGTGGGTTATTCCCAGTAATCAGAAAATAAATAAATGATTACAGTACTTCAAATGCTGATTGTTCGAAATCAGCAAAAACAACAGGACAAAGTCACAAAAAATAAAGCAAAAACCACAAATGTGACAAAAACAAGATGCATTCATTAAGCTGCACTCCCCACTAAAGCTAGCTATTTTAGCGATAATAGTGAATTAAACACACCTAAAAAGCTAATAACTGTTAAGCCACAATTCCAAAAATCAGTGAACTCATACCCTTCACCCTTCTGTGCTTTGCTTTGTTCTTATTTACTGACTCCATTCTTCCACACTTCTGTATGCTCAACTTTGCCCTCAACTACCACAGTGTGAATCTGTTTTCAATTCTGGTCCATTATCATACCTCTCAACCTGCAATCATAAAACATCTGGACAAAAGCCCATGAAAAATAGGTACAACTGGCCAAAAATGTGTACGCTGATTAACATAACATTTGCATACATAATTATGCAACCACACCCACTACAATGGAATTGTGGGATACGCCTTTTAAACTCAAACAGAACAGAAACAATATTAAAGAGAAAATAAACAGAATAACAATAGTGTTTTTTATTCATTTTTGAACTTGTATCAAACTTTGAACTTGTGCACAAGGCAATTAAAAAAACAGTGAAAATTAAGAAAATGGTCATTGTCAGTCTGTACCTCCCCAACCTCTACCCAAATGGAAAAGCCAGGTATCAAAGCCTAAAGTCTGATATCAAGCACTTTCACTTGGTGATTAAGTAATTCCACAGCCACATGTTTTATTCCTCTGGAGGAAATATTTGCCTGGGATTTGAAGGCTGCTGGTGATGTAATCCTTTTGAATTTGTGAGATCAAGTGTTTTATAGGGCACAAGCCAGTCTATGGATGGACTTCTTTCCATTAGCATTGGCTACTAACAAACCAAGAAAAACAGAGATTAAGTGTACTTTCAGGATCAAACACTGCACTTTCCTGTAAGTTAAAATCACAGTACACAAGGATACTATGCTGATGTCATTGTTTACACAAGAGGTTACTACTGAGCTAGCCTAAATGAATCTAGATGCCTTGAACATAACTTGTCACAAACTTACCAAATATGCCATGAATTTAACAGACGGGAGTTAAAACACTCCATGTAGGACAGACTGGCCAGCATTGCACAGAAGGATGCAGTACAAACAACTAGGCAGGATTCACAAAGTGATCTATGGCAACAAACACAATCATCTAGAAAGTCAGCTCAACATACAGCACTCTTACTGTAAGGTGTCTCAACTCTCATATCTTTAAATAAATTGTTGTTTCTACCAATGAATTCTGTGAAAAAGTTCTGTATAATGATACAACAATACCAAAATTATGGGCTACACTCTTATCTATCATTCCCAAGCTGGTTATAGCTAATGGCTAATGGCCACAGTCAGTGGCTTAGCTAGAGTTTGTGCCACCTGAAGCTGTCTTTGAGTTTTCTGCCCCCCTATCCCACAAAATCATGGTCAAATGGGGCCCCCCATACACAGCTCCCCCCTGCAGCCATTCCAGTGTCCCATTACATGGCTATTTCTCCCCATTTACCATAAATACTAATATGCATGCTGCTTTACGCTTTACTTCAACAATGATTATTTGGAGTTCATTTAAAACTTTTATTTTAAAAGTTATAGCGAAACCACTTACAGGCATTTGCTAAACAAAGCAATACAGTCTCTCAATACGGCACTAAAACTTCTCTGCCATTGAAACCCACATTCAAAGAAAATGCATCTGGCCAGTGGTGGATAAAGTTTACCTTTGGGCTATTTTCAAATCATAGGCCCCTTGCACACATATTTAAATCCATGCAAATATCCATGTGTTCTTTGATTCACCTTTCTGATTGTTGTATAATGCAGCACACTTGTTACAGCATGTTTGAAATTTATTGTTTTGAACATTTTTGTAAGCAACGAAAGAAAATGTATGAACCAATAATGACAAAACTGCCCAATTCAGAACATTTCCATCATAAAAGTCTACTCAAACTTCTGTCATTACAATCTACCAATATCAGTAAATATGCACAATCTCTGGATATGTAAAAGCCATCTAAATAATTCCACATTAAAGGGATATGTAACTAATGAAGAGGTTGCTGCTAGCAACCAACTTTATAGGTTCTTGACATTTAACTTTAGGCCATGGCTCTGGCACCAGTTATCGCTTCTGTGAGGCCCCTTCTTCTGATATCTGTGTCAGATGCAAACTTTGTCAGCCATAACCCCTGTGTTTTTGTTGTACTTCAAAAAAAGTAGATGCAACACAACAGTGGACCAGGGACTGAGGGACACCACTTGTGACACTGCTTTGAGTCTGACATGGCTCCATGGCTCCAGCAACTAGCCAGTTTGTAACCCATCTGTGATGTGGGTTTACATCTTCAAGCCTGAGTTTTTGATACCTGGCTAAGATTAAACAGCTGTCCTAACTGCGGGTTTAATTCTCATTTGAGTTCATGGGAGCACACAGCCCGGGACACCATCTGGTCCCATGATGCTGTGGTTTTTTTTTGAGAGCAGAGCAGTTCTCTGGGTTGCGGAGATGTTTGGGGCTACAATCCTTTGTTGTAGAGCTTGTTTATGGCTGGGGTTCACCAGACTGGACGCTTGCCTTTGGTATTTTATTGTTTCATTTCTACACATAAAGTCCCTGTTGCCCTTGAAGAATAAACTGCCTATGTTACATTAAAAATGATAAGTTAGTAATACTGTAATAGGGAATGGATGGCAAACTGAAAACAGGTTCATAGTTACTAGGTATCTTCTCCAAAGGAGGACATTCTCAGGACTGCAGCATCCACCTCTTTTAAAGTACAACACAGTGCAGCATCAGCAATCCATCTACATACTGTGGGAGTAGGACCCACAGCCTTCTGCATCAAAAGCAAGTATACTACCTGTTGTACTGCTAACAATGCAAACAGACTTGGTATAAGTAGCAGTAAACTTCTCTTCCCCTGAAGCTCTCAGCTCCTTGTAAAATCCACTTGGCACTCAACTATATCTCTCACGTTTGCAACACAGGAAATCTGGATTGGGGGGGGGAGGAACAAAAGCTCAAAACCATGGAAACATTTTAAACATTGCTTGTATAATCTTAGAAAGTTGCTAGAATAAAAGGTTTTGTTACCATACATTTCCTGAAAGATAAGAAGACTGAAACTTAAATGGCTATCATTTACATGAATTCGGTTCTTACTGATTTGCCAGAAAACCACACATTTTATGTGTTAGGAACAGACCAAAAGTATAAGCCAAACATTCCAGACATTCTGTGAAAATCTGGACAGTTGAGAGCTACGGACTCAACTCCCTGAATCACAAGTGGTGGTATGGGTAGAGAATTCAGGCTCTTGTTTCTTGTACCTAAAGTACAGGGTTTGAGCCTGAGTAACACTAACCATTAGGTATACCTGACTGGGCATTTTATACACACGCAACACACATGCAGCAAAATGGAATTACACACGCACACACATGCAGCAAAATGGAATTGGCACACACAAGCAGCAAAATGGAACTGGCACACACTAATTACTTGCAGCAAAATGGAATTGACACACACTAATTACTAGCAGCAAAATGGAATTGGCACACACTAATTACTAGCAGCAAAATGGATATGGCACATGCTAATTACTAGCAGGAAAATGGAATTGGCACACACTAATAGCAGGAAAGTATGATTGGCACACACTAATTACTACGCAACAAACTCATACACACACACACACACACACACACACACACACACACACACACACACACTCACACTCTTGGTGAACAAGAAGCAGCAAAATGAAATGAGTGACAGCAGATCAGCACACACTAATTACTAAGCAGCAAATTCACACACACACCCCTTGATGAACAATAAGAAGCAGTAAAAGCAAAATGACATAAGCGACAGTAGCAAACTATGATCGACACACACTAATTACTTAGCAGCAAACTCCTCTTACTTGGAGAACAGCAATAATGATCGTCTCACACTAAGAAAACTTTACTTTGTGAACTGGTGAATAATAAGAACTCCCCTATACTGTATTTTAAAATGATGTGGGTGGACGACACATAGACATGATGCGGGCGACTGAACCAGAAGAACAGGTCGTGATGATACAGGACTTTTCTTAAAGAAGAACACCCTTAAAAACAGGTATTTTTAATTAAACTAATACAAGTCCCAAAAGTGTTGCCCAGGGAGGGCTGCCCCTCTCACCCCCCCCCCTCCAGCTATCTGGTCATAGTCGATTAGGATTGCTGAATCTTACACTAAGGCACTGTACGAGCACATCCACTCATGTATGAATTGTGCCATTCGAAATAGAATTAAGACGCTCTCCTTCAAAAAAAGGAAGCCAATCTGGTTGTCCCCTGCCATAAACAAACTATATCACAGAAGGAAGAAACTGTTGCAGAAAAGAGGAAAATCCTAGGATGCAAAAATCTCCCTTGCCAGCCTCAGTAAGAAGCTGAGATCCCTCATAAAATCCTCCAAAGCTAGTTATAAAAATAAAATTGAAAAAGATTCCAAGGCCAACCACAAGGCATTCTATAGTTATGTCAAGAATCTAAATGGCAATGCTCAGATCTGCTCTGAGCTACAACAAAATGGGATTAAATATATTGATTCCAAGGATATTGCCAATTTCCTGGCAGATCGATTCAGTGCCAAATTCACTCCCCTCTCACCCCCTAAAGGGCTCATCTCAATACCAAAAGATTGCCAAACTCCAGTAATCACAGCCACGCAGGTAAAAAACACACTCTCCAAAGCTAAGAATACAGCATCCATTCGACCAGACGACATCCCGGGCTGTGTACTACATGAACTACAAAATGAACTGGCACCTCATCTAAGTGTCATGTTTAATCATAGCCTCACCTCAGACTACGTGCCCAATGAGTGGTGCACAGCTACAGTTATCCCACTCCACAAGGAAGGATCTACCTTGGATCCCGGGAACTATCGTGCCATCAGTCTGACAAGCCTGATCTACAAAGCCATCAAATTCATTATCATGGCACTTATAAACAAAGACATTGGCAACATTCAAACACGTAGATAAACTTAATAAGCTGGGCATTAATCTCTACATCACTCGATGGGTTGTCAATTGGCTTACTGACAGAACCCACACTGTAAAGTTCCAGCTCCAGACAAGTGACAAATGGAGTACCTCAGGGTTCAGTCCTGGGACTGCTCTTGTTTGGCATCTAATTCTCTGAAGTACAGGCCAGCACTAAGGGACTCTGGCTAACAAAGTTCGCAGATGACTGCAAACTAGGAGCCATTGCTGAATCCCCAAATGATGTGGATATTCTATAAAAATGCCTTACACAAACAGATGCTTGGTGCCAGAGCCATGGGCTCAAGCTCAATGCCAAGAAATGTATAGTTATCCCCTTTGGGAAAAATCATGTACCCATGAATTACCACATAAGTGGCAGTACACTAAACACTGAAAGTGTGATAAGAGACTTAGGGACACAGGTGGACAATGGTCTCACCTTCGATAACCACATCGCCACAACAGTCAGGAAATCCTTCTATGTGGTGCACCTCATCACTAAGGGCTTTTCATCCAGAAAAAAGGAGGTCATTGTCCCACTGTACTCATCCTTCATTAGACCCATTATAGAGTACAATGCCCCATTTGGTATGTACCTCACAAGACATCTGCAACAACTGGAAGGGCCACAAAAATACCTCACTAAAAGAATGGCAGGCCTAAAGCAGATGCCCTATGCTGACCGTCTAAAAAACTCCAGCTATACTCTGCCACATATCACCTATACAGAGGCGATCTCTGCTTTACATATAAGGTCATGTCAAACCCAGAGCTGTTGGACATGCTACACTTGAAGAAATTCCAATCCCTCAGAGACACACGCTCCAGGGATCTAAACCTGGTCATCACAATGAGCAAAACATGCTGGAGGGATAGGTTCCTGACCCAGAGACTCCCCGTACACTGGAAAAGACTGCCCATACATGTCAAGCTGAGAGCCTCTTTGGCCCTCTTCAAAAGGAACCTTGACGATTGGATGGGAGATAGGAAATTCACCCCGGGGATCACGTCAGTCACCCTGCTAGTTAGGGGACCAGGAAAGTAAATATACTGGGAAGAAATAGCCATGGAATTGTTATGGCTAGGCTTGTATAGGTCCTATGGCTGATAGCCTAGTACCAACCTATGAATCTATGAATGACTAATCATACAGTAAAATAAGTGCTTCAGCTGCATCTAACTAGTATATAAGCGTTTTCTGTTTTTTTTTTTTTTTTTTTACCTTGAGTTGGAGGAAGTCAAGCCACCAGAGATAAATTTTCTCATTCTCTGTCCTGACAGACTGTTCATGTCCTGAGTGGGTCTGGGTCTCTGGGGTCTGGGATTCCAGGAGTTGCAGCAGATGCTGGGTGGAGCGGTCCGGACCGGACTCTGCACTGCAGAAAGTACAACTTGAAATTGCTCCTTCTTGGCTGGCTGCCAGTGGCAGAATGCAGAAGTTTAGTTAACTTATTAAATATTAAAACAGTTGGGCTGTGGTGGTGCAGCAGTTAGCGTTGTCATCTCACAGCAAGAGGTTCTCCCGTTCGATTCTTGGCTGGAGCGCCTTCTGTGTGGAGTTTGCATGTCTTCCCCAGGTTGAATGACATCTAAAGACATGCAGGTAGGTGTGTCCGTGAATGGGTGTGCCTTCTTTGAAGGTTGGGCATCGGGCTGGCAACTCAGCACCATAAAAATCCACTGCAATCATTAGTGGACCAGAGTTCTGCTGTGGCGACCCCTAATCGGGAAAAAGAGAGAGAAGACATTAAATATTAAAACAGCTTTAATTACAGCTCCTTCACTTCACTTGCTATGTACTGCTGCTGCCTGCTGCTGTGCGCTGCCACCCGTCCCTGCCTGCAATTCTAAATCCAGTCCATACCACAAACATTCAATATCGACTATGAACATATGTTAAAAAAAAAAAAAGGGTAAACATTAACACACAGACACAGTCTGTGCCTCAGCAGAATTCCGACAGTCTCCCTCACGAAGCTGACATCTTCACACATGCCCCTGCACATGATGACGTCAGCAACAACTTCAGCAAAAAAAAAAATAAATAAAAAAAAAACAGAAATTGAAGGGGCCACTCGGGCATTATTTAGCCCTCAAAACCGGTAAATACAGAGGAATTTGGTATGGTTGAGAGGTATGGTCATTATACTACACACACAAATCTGTTATGCAGCTGGCCCAGTGGCTTAGAGGGATAAACCCCTAACTACAGCCCAGATGACCGGAGTTTGATTAGGGCACAGGCATCTGAAGTAGATGGCAGGGAGGATGGGCATGCTTATCTGGTGAGATAAGCCATGTTGTCATATTTTCAAACCCTTGTGAAAGCCTGGACTTGCAATGAATACTGGGCTACTGATGTGGGAGGGCCAACCAGGAATGGTCACCCTAGGGCACAGGGTAGGCAGGTCCTTAGCAGGTTGCCCCTCATTGCTTGACCTAGCTTTCAACTGAAGACTTCAGTACGTGGGGGTAGGCCTAATAAAAGCCCTAATGCCTATGGCAGCATATGTAACACTGCTGGCTTCTGATTCCACTCCGCCTCCCAAATGTGAAAGCTCCACGATCCCTTCCCACGATACCTGTAATAGCCATTGCAGGGGGGATACCAGACAACAACCTGCAACACTCAACTTCCCTTCCCTATGTCAGAGTGGCACCAAGTAGGGTGGCAGCACTATGAGTGACGGTCAGGAACAACTGAAGCAAGACTCAAGCAGCTGATGGTCATCTGGGGGATAGCTAGGTAAAACAGCTGTTATATATTATTTTACAGTCTAAGAAAATCACAAAGACCACCTTTCTACACATTCTTTTAAAACATATTAGTTTGTGGTCTCTGGCTAATCTTCTTAAGCACTTCTTGAATATACAGAATTTGGCTAGGACTAAGGCAAACAATTAAGCCTTAGAGTGTTACAGGAAAACACCATCTTCACATGCACATAACCTCAATTGCAATTGCTCTTTTCTCCTTCTAAAATATACTCAGAGAAGTTATGTGGCCAGAAAGCACTCAGAACTATACCGATCCTATATTTGACTGCATTTCTATAATACGTTCCAAAGAATCTCCCATCTTTTTTGTTTACTTAAAGTCTTGCAGTTTTTTTGAAGAGAAATGTATCACAGCTGCACGATGCAGCATAGATATCATTCATTTTATAGTTTTTTGCTCTGTTCCTGTAAGCTTGGTGATGTCATCAGGGTGAATGTTCTCCATGGAGTATGTTGTTTGCAGGAGCCAAAACTCTGGTGTTAACTAGTAAGTCCATTGGGCACTTTTGGAATAAGTTACATCTGGCTGTTCATGGTAAATATTTAGATTTTTATTCTGTCACTATTAGCAGCATAAATAAGCATGTGAACCTACTTAGAAATTCTACAGCTCTCCATGTCACAAATCTGCTATTTTACAGTTTTACTCATAAAACAGAGTTTGCAGAGCAGCTGTAAGTTCTGTTGCAATCAAGCAGAAGAAAAGCTAGTTGTTCTGGCTGCACAGAAGAAGGATTCACTTTTGTTAAATGTATTCGAAAAATATAAATATCTTACTGTTGCTGTAATTCAGCCTTGAGACTAGGGGGGGAATGGTCATTACAGAAAGAGCACACCATGCAGATCATTGAACTGGTGAATAACAAATTTAAATGCATTACAGTGGCCATTTCCACTCCTGACCGTGGATCTGATATTCAGAAAGGGTGAAATTCATTCAGATGGTATGCGGTGAAAGGAAGTAATGATATTGCTTGCTCTTCTTTAAACACAGCCTATATTTTGGCTTTTGTGATTGTTCCTAATTATTATAATATTTAGCCTCCCTAATGAAAATCTTTAAGTTAAGTTAACAAGAAGGAGGTACAAAATTAAAAATCACAAAGGCCACCATTCTACATATTACAGGTGGAATATGTCATATATGTAATCCATAATATATTTTGCCTTTATATTATAAAAAATAAAGCCATATAAGTTTGCATAAAAAATGAGGTTTTGCAGCATTTCAAGTGATAACAGATAAAGAAAAATAAAGAGAAACATGGATAGCATTACTGAGAGCTGTGACTTTGGACTGAGAAAATTAAAACATATCTGTTTGTGACTCTGCACCTAAAATCACAACCTAGCTGTAGATTATAACCGAATATCTGAATTTGTTGTACAAAAAATTACTATAAAGTATCATATTATTTCAGTTATGTAAAACTGTACTTACAGTCTCCAACAATAGGCCTACAGGGCCACTAGAAAGTGCCAGGCCACAAAGTGCTTCATATTCTGTTTCTGTTTTGTACAATGTCATGGCTACTGCCTAAGGTTGTGGAATGTAGGCCATACCCAGAATCTATCTTCAATGCATTCACTGTGTTGTGTATACATAAAAAGTAATAAATCATATACATAACCCTCCAGAAATATTTTTCTTAATTTTTTTCAGTTTCCCTGGTCACGGTTACACTGAGCTCATTCAGGGGTAGAAGGTCCATTCTGTAGGAAGGAAAAGACTGCTTTAATTTTATGAAAGTATACATGAGCAACTGGAACTGGTGTTCCTAAAAGATTTGTTAATTTAGATGGCACATCATGTGTGTGTTACAAATCAGTCCCTTAGAAAGCAGTTGAGAAATCTGTTAGTAAATACATACTCATACTAATAGAAAGAACTGCTTCTGAGAAAAGTGTAGCAAAAGGAAAAGTATTAAAAAATGGGGACACTAGACTGTCTGTGGAAAATGATTATTCACTGCACCCCACGCAGAAGCGAAACAAGTTTATCCAGCAATCAGGGGATGTCAAGAGACAGGTATCAAACTCAACCTGCTCTATCAAGCTGTCTTCAGAATATTTTTTCCTGGAGGATCAAAGACATTTTGGATGCAGAACAAGCTACGGAGGAAACAAAAAATGTTAGCCAGCAATGAGTAAGCCAGTAGGATGACAGGGATTCTGCTTCTCAGTTTTCTGACAATAAGAAAGCCCATTAAGAGACTTTCCTAGTGAATCCTTTTACATTGTTACAATGGAAAATGACAGGAAAAAAAGCACAGGGACTAACTAAAAGAATAAGTAGTACCTTGGACTTAAACCAGAGACTGGTGCTAACAGAATGAAATAAGGAAGAAGACCAGTAACAAGGTGACATTAGTAAATTAGTGAATGAACTGTAAATCGTCAATCTCACTGCATATAGTTTAGACATGTGAACTGTGGCTCTGTATGAAGAAGTAGGTGAAAAAAAAAGACTAGAAACTTGCTGACTAAAGTCTCTTCAAGAGAAAGCCAAAGTCTTGCAGGACCTTAAACATACTGTTCTCTCTCCAGTCCCTAAAGTTCCAGAGGAATTATACTTCTAGGTCTGCTACTGTTTGCAGGCAACCCCCCATGCCTCTAAGATCAGAAAGGGTTGGAGGTAGGACCTTCTCCTTAGATTTCTCAAGATTTCTGTGGCCCAAAAGCCTCCTTTAGCTGCTAAGTCTGCGTCTTTTTGACAGTCCCTCCCCCCTTCTTTTAGACCAGGTTCCTTTGTTCCTTCGGTTCTTCCTTTGTCTTCCAAATTGGCATCTCATCACTTCAGATTCTTGGGTTCTTTCTATCATGTCAGGGTTACTTCATGGTATGGAAATCTCCCTCCTTTTTCAGGGATTCCTCAACCCTCTCTAGAGTAAATTTGTAATTTCCCAGAGGTTCTAGGGTCCCTGGTAAACCAAGGAATCATTCAACCTTTCCCCCCTTCCCAAGTGGGAAGGAGTTTTTATTCCAGGATGTTCCTGGTTCCACGAAAGGATGGCACTTGGAGATCTATTTTGGATCTCTCCCAGCTCAGCACCTTCCTCGAGGTCCCTTCTTTTCAGATGCAAACCTCTTCAAACTTTGTTTCCTTTTTTATTACCTCAGGCTTTTCTGGTGTCCTGGGATCTGAAAGATGCTTACCTTCATATCCCTATTCACCCTCTTTTCAAGATGTTTTTACGTTTCTCTGTGTCTTCCTTTCATTTTCCGCTCTTTGTTTTGCCCTTTGGCCTCTCTACTGCTGCAGGGGTATTCACAAAATGTCTAGCTCCTGTGATTGCCTTCTGCAAGCTCCAAGGCATTCAGATTTTTCCTTATCTAGATGACTGTTGCTTCAGGCACCTTCTCCCAGTCAACTGTCACAGGATCTGCAATTCACCATCTCTCTTCTTCAAATTCTGGGATTTACCATCAACTTCCAAACGTCCTGACTTCCTCTCAGGATCATGTGTATCTGGGATGCAGGATTCAGACGGTGCCAATGTTGGCCTCTCCTCCACCTCCAAATGTATTGTCATTGACAGTCTTCTTTCAGTCTCTTCTTCCTCTGACTGCTATGCCAGCCAGGGAGTTTCTTCTGGCCCTGGGATTCATGGCTTCTTCTATTCCAATGCTTCCTCTTGCCAGACTGCATATGTGGAAGTTCAATGGTACCTCAAGTCACTTTGGCTACAGCACTGTCACCCTCTGGATTTCAGTGTACCTCTCCTTCTCTGTCTCAAGAAGGAAACTGAGTGGTGGATTCAACAGTTTGCTCTCAACCCAGGTTGGCCCTTTCAGCCTCCAGTCCCTTCTCAAGGGACAGGGGGGTTCTCTTGGTCACCTGAAATTTCAGGGTCTTAGGCCTCCCCATCAGAAGTCAGATCATATCAACATCAAAGAGATGAAAGCGCTGATTCTGGCCCTTCAGGCTTTTCACTACATGTTCACTCCAGGCCTCTTGAAGGTATACACAGACAACCATACAGTGAAGTGGTATGTTCAACAAGCAGGGGAGCACGAAAACTTATCTCCTCTGCAGGATGGCTTTTCAGGCTTAGGAAGTGGCTCTCACTTAACAGTTAACCCTTCAGGCAGTGTATACTCCTTCAGAACACAATCTAGTGGCAGAGTCTCTGAGCAGGTCCAAAACACAGGCTCAGGAACGGATGCTTCACAGAGATGTGTTCCTGTACTTTGTCCATCCATGAGGTATTCCTCAGGTAAATCTTTTACCTCCCTTCTGAACAGGCTTCCACTCTTCTGTTCCAGAGTGCCATGCCATCTACTGTGGAAGATGGACAACCTTTTCTTTTCTTGGAAGGGGGTGTTTCTTTATGCCCTCCCTCCTCTTCTTCTACTTCCAAGAGTCCCCAAAAATCATGCTAGTGACTCCCTTTTAACCAAGACAGTACTGGTCCCCTCTTCTTAATGCATCTGGCCAAGAGCAACCATCACAAGTTACCTCACTGGTTGGACCTCCTCACACAGGACAAGGAGTCTCTTATCCATCTCTACTCGTCCACTCTGCAACTGACAATATGAGTGATAAGGTTTTGATCCCTTTCAGGCACCTCTTTTCTGAGGACGTGCTCCAGGTTTTACAGGAGGCAAGGAGACCCTCAAACAGAAAATCTTATATGTCTAAATGGAAAAGATTTTCAGTCTGGTGCCATGCCCGTAGCCAGGACCTTTTTTTTAATGGAGGTCCTCTGGTCTTCTCTTATTTGTCTGAGTTGCTGTAGCCTGGCTTGGTCTATTCTTCTGTGAAGGTCCATTTGTCAGCCATTTCTGCTTGTCTGCCACCGAAACCTCCTCTGACTTCTCAATTTAAGATCAAATAATTTTTCAAAGGTGTCCAGCAAATTAGGCCTCCAAGAAAACCTGTTCCTACTCCCCGGGACCTTAATTTTGATTTGGAAAAATTGACTCAGGCTCCTTTTGAGCCTGCAGATTCTGCTTCTTTGCAATATTGTACCTGGAAAACAGTTTTGTTGCTGGCTCTTACTTCTGCTCGGAGGGTTTCTGAGCTTCAGGACCTTATGGCCATTCCTCCTTTTTTGTTTGTTTGTTTTTTTAAAGGGACAGGGTGTCCCTTCGTACTTATTCTTCTTTTATGCCCAACATAGTAAATGAGTTGTCCTTGAATCAATCGGTACAACTCCCTTCCTTTTTTACTTCTCCTCAGTCTGCTAGTGAGAGGGTCCTGGATACCTTGGATTTGCACAAACAGCTCAGGTACTATTCGGATAAATCTAGGACTATTCATAAGTCTGATCAAGTTTTGGTTTCCTTTCATCCCAGGTCTTTGGGTTTGGCTGTTTCTAAGCAAGCCATCTCTCCTGGATATCTAAGGCCATTTCCTTTTGTTATTCCTTTCATGGCAAATCTCTGCTTCTGTTAGAGCTCATTTCACTAGGGCTGTTTTGTCTTCTGGTGCCTTCTTAAAGGAGTTGGACACCAATTCCATCCTTGAAGCTGCTACTTGGTCTTCCATCCATACCTTTACTAAGCATACACTCCACATCTTGAGCAAGCAAATCAGAAATCTTGTAAAGTCCTCTAAGGCTACTTATGAGACTAAATTAGCTTCCCTAGCTAAAGACAACCATAAAGCATTCTTTAGCTATGTCTGAAACCTAAAAGGGAAAGCACAGCTGTGTGGCGAACATATAGTGGATAATACCACTCACACTGAACCTGAGGAAACTGCCAACCTGCTAGCTGACAGATTTGGCAATAACTTCACCCCCCCATCCCCACCAGCCATACCTCAAAGCATTCCTGACACCAGTCCTCTACTTAGCATCTCAAAAGAACAGGTTATAACACGGCTTCTATGGGACCAGATAACATCCCAGGTTGTTTACCAAACAATCTAAAACAAGACCTAGCAGAACCACTTGGCACCCTCTTTAACCATAGCCTGAGCACTGGATTTGTTCCGGCAGAGTGGAGAACAGCAACAGTGATCCCTTTGCACAAAGGGGGTCCATCAACTGACCCAGGAAACTATTGCCCCGTAAGCCTAACCAATCCTATCTGCACGTCCATGGACAGAATCATCATGGACCTTATCATCAAGGACAGGAGACCTTCAAACTCCTGACCTGACCCAGTTTGGTTTTTCAAGGGTAGTTCTTGATTATTAAACCTGGTGGACTTCTTTGAGAATGTCACCAAAGCCCTGGATGAGGGAAAAGCCGTACACACCACCTATCTTGATTTAGCCAAGGCTTTTAACGCAATCCCCACTGTGGGATCATTGAGAAATTCTCCCAGCTGGGGATAAACCCATACATCACTAGATGGGTAACCAATTGGCTCACAGACAGAACGCACACTGTCAAAGTTGGGGAGTCCACCTCCACCAGTACACCAGTTACCAGTGGGGTACCACAAGGATCTGTGCTGGGTCCTCTACTGTTTGAAATCTATTTCTTTGTGGTCCAGGCAAAAGTAGATGGCCTGTGGCTCACCAAGTTTGCAAATGACTCCAAACTAGGCACAATCATTGAGTCCCCCAATGATGTAAGCATATTTCTGAAGGGGCTGATGCAGACAAATGACTGGTTGCAAAGTCACGGACTACAACTAAACACATAAAATGCCTCATTATTCCCTATGGCAAAGTAGCAGCCCCTGCTAATTATGATATAGATAGCACCTCTCTAACCTCAAATCCAGTGGTGTGAGACTTGGGAACACAGGTTGATAGCAATCTAAACTTCAATCACCATGTGTCCATAATGGTAAGGAAAGCCTTCTACATTGTGCAAATTAAAAATAAGAGTGTCACATTCAAGACTAAGAAGGTTATAACTCCACTGTACTTGACTCTTACCAGACCACTAATTGAGTACAATGCATGCTCCCTTCTGTATGTATCTCACCAGACACCTGCAGTAACTGGACAGACCACAGAGGTTCCTAACCATGAGAATCCAGGGCCTCCAAAATGTGACTTACTTGAAAAGACTGAAAGCCCTGTCACTGTACTCAGTATCATACAGGCTGCTGAGAGAGAGCAGTCTCTGACTCTGCCCTAATGGAAATGCTGCACATCTGCAAATCAAATGGGACAAGAGTCACTCGCTCCAGGGATCTCAACCTAGCTTGTGACATTAACAAACATGTTTGAGAGACAGATATACCTCCAGGAGATTGCCAAACCTCTGGAATAAACTCCCACTTCACATAAAGCAGAGATCCTCCATTACCCTATTTAAGCCTAACCTTGACAGTTGGATGAGTGGCTGTAAATTCACCCCGGGGTTGGCATCTATGTTCCTCATGGACAGTGTAGTTGGTGCTGATCACAGAATCACTCTGTTAACAATGACCATCTAACTATGGTCAATTAGGGTACACAGGTTTTTACATGGCAAAAGACCTTAGGGTCATCAGCCTAGTAACCTCTATGAACCTATTATAAGTTGGATATGGCTTTTAGGGCCAGAGCAGGTTTTGCTGAAACCATTTTATGTGGGTTTGTTGAAGGCACTTCTCAGATTTCTACCACTCATTCTATTTCTTGCGCTTCTTTACTTTCTCTTCTAAGTAGAATACTGCAACAGTGACATAGAAGGATATAGTAGAGTTGTGTAAAATCTTACCATAACAGTAGGTGTCCTTCTCTTTACTACTGTAGTATTCACTTTTCCCCTCCAACCCTTTCTTGTTATTCTGCATTTTTGTCTTCTGGATGTGCATGGACTCCTGTGTCCTATGGAGACTCTTCTCTTCTGGGGTAATTCAGTTCTGGGTAGTTGTGTCTGTACATCCCTTTTATGCCCTGTGTTCTGTGTGGGGAGCATAAATGTGATGTATGGTGCATACAAGATCTTTTAGGCTTTTGCATATTGTCCGAGCGTCGGGCAGCCCTGGCGGGGATCCCTTCTATGTAGAATACTGCAACAGTGAAAAGAAGGACATCTACTGTTATAGTAATATTTTACAAAACTCTACTTTCTAAATGGTATCTACAACACAGTCAACAAACTTCCAGTGTTTTTAGCCACTTTTCAGGAATATTGCAATTAGCTTTTTATCTGGAAGGGGAATACAGATAAGATAAGAACAGACAACTATATGTGTAAGTAAGAACACAGTCTCTAACATGTATTAGCACGGTAAGTGAGAACACAGTCTCTAACATGTATTAGCACCGTTAGCCTTAACTTTAAACTAAGTATTGCTTGTGGATGCAGCCACTGATTTGGGACAACTGCTCCTATTTGGAGGGATAGGCATCCTTTATAGAAAGTGTATATAGTAGCATGTTCTTGCTGGGAGTTAAAAGGGGATGAAGGTTTTGAAAATGCATTTTGCTTTGTCTCTTTAAGTGTTTTTACTGACGCAAAGAAATCTAGAAAATATGACATGAATTCAAATAGAGAGGAGAAGAAGCAGCTATATACAAGACCAGACTCCCAGCCATTAATGTGTGTATGTAATCTGCAAGATATTCAAAAGAACTGTAATGTATAATATATGGAAATAATAGCTTTATCCAAAAGGCTGCTTTGTCCATATTAATATGGAATGTTAAAGGTTTAGATAAAAAGAAAAAGAGCACTGCTTTCCAAGACAGCTGCACACTGATCAACAGCTTAACTACAGCTCTCCCAGTGTGAAAAAGAAACTGAATGGCAAAGGCCAGGAACTCTTGTCACTTTTAGTAAATTAAGCTACTGGCTAGTAAGTACAATGCCTGGATACCAGCAAAGAAGAAACTAAGGCAGCCTGAAAGAAAAGCAACTAGAAAAGGTAAAGAGAAAACACAGACTGAGAAGAATCCTGAATCTGTTCAGCAAAAAGCAGCTCAAGTTCCAGCTTTGGTGCAACACATAATTTCTAGTAATGTAGATGAAAAAAAATAAGTAAAATATGCACATAGCTGACTGAAATAAATGAAACACTGAAGGAGTATATCAACTCAAAAAAACAAAAGTATGGACAAAACAGAAGCTTTAAACAGATATTCAGATGAGCTGATAAAACTGCAAAAATCAGAGATTCAAATGAAAAAAAAAATGCTGGCTGAATATGAGACTGCTCAAGAAGAAATGTTTCAAAAATGGTAGAATTAGAAGACAGAGCAACTTGGAGAAAATCAGAGATTTTCTGCTGTATCAGAGAATCTGGAATAGACTGTATTAATTTCATGAAGGCAAAAATAAACAACTTGACTGGTATTCCACAGCAGGATCTGTTAATTAAAAGGGCACATTGTGTGAATGCTTCAAACCTGACCATGAAAAATGCAGCCAAGACCTGTATTAGTAAAGATGCAATCTTACCAGCAGAAAGAGTTGATCCTGACAAAACTCTGGCAAAAGGGCAACGTATTAAAAGTTGGAGATAGAAAAGTGTGTGTGTAAAATGATGAATCACTGTACACCAGGCAGAAGAGAAACAAATTTATCCCAAAAATCAGGGAATGTCAAGAGGAAGGTGTAAGGTTCAGGCTGCTTTTTCCAGTTGTCTTCAGAATACTTTTTCCTGGAGGAAAAAAGTAATTTTGATGCAAAACAGGCTAAGGGGAAAATACAAACATTTGTCCAACAAAAGTGAGCCATCAAGCAGAAGGGGACTCTGATTCTCACACTTATGAGAATAAAGCACATGGACAGAATTTGCCAGTGAAACCATTTCCATTGCTCCAAATAAAACTGCTTGAGAGACAGTGAAAAGCACAGAAGATGACTAGAAGAATCAGGAATACCTTGGAATTGAACCGGAATCTGGAGTTGGGAGAACAGGAAGAAGATAAGCAACAAGAAAAGTACAGTTGTGTAAAATCTTACCATAACAGTAGATGTCCATCTCTTGGAATCCCTGCCAATGGTGGCCTGATATCCGGGTAGTATACTAAAGCCTTTAGGTTGCTTTAAGGTACGCAGTACGTCACAGATATGCTCCTCACGTAGCATAGGGCATAAAGGTGATGCTTGGTCGTATTATCCTCAGAAATGAGAGCCCCAGTAGGAAATCCAGTCCAAGAAACAAATAGGTATTCAGTACATGCAGAAGACAAATGAACCGGGGGAGGAGGGAGGGTCTGAATACTGCAACAGTGAAGAGAGGGGCATCTACTGTTATGGTAAGATTTTACACAACTGTATTATGTCCTTCCATTTCACTGTTGCAGTATTCATTACACTAGAGAGAGTGCCAAAGCTCAGGAAGAAGAGAGGGAGGAGGAAGGGCCAGCAGACCCCTCTAGTTAGTCATTAAGGATGTTCCTAGCAAAACCAGCTCTAGTTCTGGAAATTGCATCCAACTTGTAGTGCTTGGTAAATGTATGCACAGAAGTCCAGGTAGCTACCTCAAGACCAGAGTTAGTATCCAAACCCATGAAAAAAGCACCAGAAGAAGCCACAGCTCTAGTAGGATGACCCTTAATAGAATAAGGAAGACTCTTACTATGAAAGGAATAACACAAAGAAATAGCTTTAGAGATCCAAGAATAAATAGTCTGCTTGGGCACAGCTATTCCTAAGGACCTAGGATGAAAGGAAACAAAGAGCTGATCAGATTTTCTAATAGCCTTATCCAAATAAAATATGAGTTGTCTATGAACATCCAGTGTGTGCATCAACTTCTCACTGGCAGATTGCAGAGAATGGAAAAAAGTGGGCAAATGAATTGACAGATTAAGGGACAACTCATTCACCACCTTGGGCATAAAACAAAGATTGGTATGCAAGGACACCCTGTCCTTATGAAACACCAAAAAAAAGGAGGACAAGCCATAAGGGACTGAGGCTCAGACACCTGTCTGGCAGAAGTAAGGGGTAACAAAAATACAGTCTTCCAACAGCAATGCTACAAGGAAGCTGAAGCTGCAGGCTCAAAAGGAGCATGAGTCAGTTTTTCCAAAACAAAATTATGATCCCAGGTAGGAGCTTCCTGTGAGGCCTGATATGAAGAACACTTAAGGCATTGTTTAGCTTGAAGTCTAGAAGCTAAAGGTGAAGATAAAGGCAGACAAGCAGAGATAGCTGATTAGTGGGCCTTAACAGAAGAATAAGCTAGTCCAGCATTGAGCAATTTACACAGATAATAGAGAGCCAAAGGAACATCCACAGAAAATGGATTCATGTTATGACAAACACCAAACAGAAAACCTCTTCCATTTGGATAAGCAGGATTTCCTAGTACTGGGTTTCCTGGCCTCCTGCAGAAACCTAAACACTAAAGGTGTCTATGTGGAATCAAAATCCTATCACCCTCAGTGTCACTTGAAAAGTGGACAGGTGGGGATGGATGAGAGATCCCTTGTCTTGTGTGAGTAGGTCCACCCTGTAAAGTAACTTCTGATGCTTGCCCTTGGCTAAAGGCAGAATAAGAGGGAACCAATGTTGTCTCGGCCAAAAGGGAGTCATTAACAATATTTTAGCATCCTGGTGAATTTTGAACAGGACTTTTGAAATGAGGGTAAAGGGTAAAGAAAATCTCCTTCCAAGAAAAGGATAGGGCATCCATCTTCCAAACCAGAGGAACTGGGACACTGGCACAAAAAAAGAGGAAGTTGTCAGTTCAGTACGGTGGCAAAAAGATCTATTTGAGGAGTACCCCACTGACAATGTCCAGAAGCATATTCCTGTGAAGCATCCATTCATGGGATTGAGTTAAGGAACTGCTCAGGAGTGCCTACTACAATATTTTGACCTGAATTAATGTAAACTGCCTGAGGAGTCACTTAATACTGGACAGCAAGTTCCCACACAAGGATTGCCAACCAGCAAAGGTGATAAGTCCTCCCCTGTTTGTTTACATACCACATCACTGTGGTATTATCTGTAAACACCTTGAGATGTCCCGGGTAGAAAAGAGGATGAAAAGTATGAAGAGCCAGCAGAAGAGCTCTCATCTCTTTGACAGTGATGTGCTCTTTCTGTTGAAGAGACGACCAAACCTCCTGCACTTTTAGTCACCCAAATGCTGCCCCCCCATTCCATGTCTGAAGCATCTGTGAATAGCTCCTGTGAGGGAAGAAAGGGATAAAAAGGAAGCCTTGGATTTAGACACAACTGCTGAATCCACCATTGAAGTTCCTTCTTGAGACAAGGCAGAATAGGAACTACAAATCTGAGGGGATGAGCATGTTGAAGCCAAACTGACTTCAGAAACCATTGAAACTTTCTCATGTGGAGTTTGGCCAGAGGGAGCACAGGAATGGTAGAGACCATGAACCCCAGAGCTCGCAGAAATTCCCCAAAAGCTATAGAGGCCAGAGGAAGAAGAGTTTGAAAAAAGGAAATGAGTGTTAAAGTCTTGGGAGGAGGCAGGGATGCCAGCATAGACGGGTTTATATCACATCATCGAAATGTCAAAATATCGAATCTGATATGGTCGATACCATATCATCAATATTTTAAAACTTCGAACATAAAAAAAAGAAAACAAAAAATAAAAAAATAAAACAACTAAACATTGCAAGCAGGGGGGCAAGCCCCCTGCACCCCCCATATGGGGGGGGCTGTGCCCCCCACACCCCCGCTACCTAAATATACCAACTTTGAGATTGCACTACATTGCAGTAAATGGAAATCTCCCCTTACGGAGATTTCCGTTAAAACGTTCAATGTCTCTCACTTTTGCTGATATGGTGCCGACCATATCAGCTTCGATATTTTCAGTCTTCGACGAAGCGATATAGACCCGCATAGACACAGTCTAGATCCTGCACCCCAGAAAAACATGGTCTAGAGAAGGCATCAGAAAATACTTTTTGAAGTTTATTGTGAACCCTAAGCTTTGCAGAAGGGAAATGGCAAAATCAAGATTTTGCAACAAGATCTCTGGAAAGGAAGCCTGAAACAGCAGATCGTCCAAATAAGGAAAGACTTGTATCCCCTGAAGCCTGCAAAAAGCAATGACAGGTGCAAGTCATCAACATGGTCCAGAAAAGGCGTCAGAAAAGATTTTTTGAAGTTTATTGTGAACCCCAGGCTTTGCAGAAGGGAAATGGAAAAATCAAGATTTTGCAACAAGATCTCTGGAGAGGAAGCCTGAAAAGTACAGTTTTGTACCTACCATAAATGTAGATGTTCGAAGATCCACATTGCTGCAGTCCTTACACTTGGGTAGTCCGCTGTCCTCGGTCGGCCCGAATATCAAAGTATAAGGCTGACGTCGGTCAAGGCGCATTAGACTGACATCAGGGCGTCAGGGTACAAATGCGCATGACCGACGTCATATCCTCAGTCTTTTCTTGCCCCAGATGTCAGAAGACCCTAAAAAGAAAGGTCAAAACCAAAAGACAGCAAACAACCAACCAACCACCCTTGCACTAATAATATGTACAATATATACAATATACACAATATTTACAACCCAACCCACACAACCGCCTCTAACTACAGAGGGGAAGGAGGGAGGGTAAATTGGACTACAGCAATGTGGATCTTCGAACATCTACATTTATGGTAGGTACAAAACTGTACTATGTTCTTCATCTCACATTGCTGCAGTCCTTACACTTGGGTAGAATCCCAAAGCAGAGGTAAGGGAGGATGGCAAAACTATAAAGCAGCAGGAGCTGCCAAAATGCCCTGTAAAACAGCAGTGGCAAATCCAGCCCTAGATTTAGAGTAAAGTGGAAGGTGATAATGCTTAGAGAAAGTATGCACTGAACTCCAAGTAGCTGCCTCCAAAATATCTTTAGTTGCCACCCCTTAAAAAGCTGTCAAGTGGCAGTAGCCCTAGTGGAATGAGGCCTAATCCCAGCTGGAATCTCCTTACCATGATGGGAATAACAGAAAGCAATGCAAAACCCAATCCACTTAGAAATAGTTTGTTTTGACACAGGCTTGCCCTGAGAACTCAAAGCAAAAGAAACAAATAACTGCTGAGACTGCCTGAACCCTTTAGTTCTGCTCAAATAATATCGCAACTGCCTGTGTACATCTAAAGTGTGCAAAATCTTTTCCCCTTTATTTTGGGGATTCGCATAAAAAGTAGGCAAATGAATAGTTTGGTTTAAAGCCACACTAGAAACCACTTTAGGCATAAAGGAAGGATTAGTACGCAAAGATACCCTATCCTTATGGAAAATCAAGAAAGGCTCAACCGCCATAAGGGCCTGTAATTCAGAAACCCTTCTTGCAGAGGTAATGGCCAACAAAAAAGCAGTCTTCCATGATAAATATTTCAACTCGGTAGTAGCTGCAGGCTCAAAAGGTTGTAGAGTGAGTTTCTCCAACACAAAATTGAGATCCCAAGCAGGAGTAGGAGCTCTACGTGGGGGTCTTATATTCTTTGCCCCTCTAAGAAATTGCTTGAACAAAGGATGAGAAAACAATGGTGGGTCACAGTCATAGTGAGCAGAAACTGCTGCAGCATGAACCTTAATAGAAGAGAAGGACAAACCTTTGTCCAGTAACTCAGTAAGATATTGAAGAGCCACACTTAATTTAGGCTCAGAAACATCAAATTCCTTTGCTGCACTCCAAAATAAAAATCTCTTCCATTTATCTGCATACACTTTCCTTGTACTAGGCCTTCTGGCTTCCAAAATAACATTCAAAACTTGCTGTGGAAGTTGAGACCCTCTATGGTTCAAAACAGAATATGCCAGGCTGTTAGGTGAAGAGAGTGAAGTTTGACATTGAGTAAATGACTGTTCTCCTGAGACAGCAGGTGTGGAATCGAAGGCAAAGGCCATGGAGGCTCCCGTACCAGACTTCTCAGTAATGGGTACCAGTGCTGTCGAGGCCAATCTGGAGCTATTAAAATCATCTTTGGCTTGTCCTGTCTGACCTTTAGGAGTACCTTTGGGAGGAGAGGCAGAGGTGGAAAGGCATACACATGAAGATTGCTCCAATTGAAAGAAAGAGCATCCACTTTCCAGGCTGTGGGATGAAACCTTTTGTGCAAAACTTTGGCAGCTGGTAGTTCAGTGGAGAAGCGAACAGATCTATGTCTGGAGTTCCCCATGACACTGTCAGTTTTGAAATACATGAGGATCCAATTTCCACTCGTGGGGATCCATAATTGCCTGCTCAACACATCTGCTAAGGAGTTCTGTGCTCGGCAGAAACCTTGCCTGAAGATTTAGCTGTAAACTGAGAGCAGTCTCCCACAAAATCATTGCTTGCCTGCATAGAGGATAAGAATGTGTTCCCCTTGCTTGTTGATGTACCACATGACAGTTGTGTTGTCTGTTAGAATCAACACCTGTCCTGGAAGAAGTAAATCCTTGAAAGCTATTAATGCAAACTGGACTGCTAACATCTCCTTCAAGTTGATATGTAGATGTTGTAGTCTGGCAGGCCACGTGTCTTGTATCCACTTTCCATTTAGATGAGCTCCCAAGCTTTGTCTGAGGCATCTGTCGTTAGAATCTGACTCGCCTCTGGCCGGGTCACAGAGAGTCCCTTGTTTAGGTGACATTCCTGAGCCCACCACAAAAATTCCTTTTGAATGCAAGGTATTATCTGAATGACAGTGTCCATATCCTGGCAGTGCTGTGTCCATACATTTTTGAGATACCATTGTAACTTCCTCATATGCAGTTTGGCATTGGGAAGCACCAGAATACAAGATGCCATGAACCCCAAGGCTTGAAGGACTGTCCTTGCAGTCAGCCTGGACTGATGAGACAACTGATGGAAGTAAAGGGAAAGATTCTTTTGTTTGTCCGGGGTCAAAAAGGCCATCTGGGATGCTGTATTCAGTCTTACACCCAGAAAGCACATGTCCTGAGAGGGTACTAGACTGGACTTTATTTCGTTCACAGAATACCCCAGGCATCTTAGCACTGCTATCACATATTGCAAATGATGAAGAAGTTCGTCCTTTCCTTGAGCCAGAATCAGGCAATCGTCCAAATAAGGATAAATCTGTATTCCTTTTAGCCTTAAGAAAGCTATCACTGGAGCCAGAACTTTCGTGAACACTCTGGGCGCAGTAGATAAGCCAAAGGGCAATGCAGAGAACTGATAATGAGAAGTCCCAGCCCGAAAACGCAGATACTTCCTGCAACTCAGTCTGATAAGAACATGAAGGTAAGCCTCCTTGAGATCCAGAGTTACCATCCAGTGATCTTTGCCCAGCAGAGGTAAAAGCTGTTGTAATGTCAACATTTTGAACTTGGGAATGTCCAGATAAGTGTTGAGGATAGATAAATCCAAAATTGGTCTCCACGTGTTCCCCTTCTTTGGTACTAGGAACAGGCGAGAATAAAATCCTAAGCCCACTTCAGGCAGAGGGACCGGCTGTATGGCCCCTATTTGAAGTAGCAGAGAAATTTGTTTGTGAGCCTCTATTCTTTGCTGAGGAGGAATGTCTGGCATGCCTTTGAAAGGAGGCAAGGTATGGAAATAAAACCTGTAACCTTGGTGTATGATATCCAATACCCATCTGTCTTGGGTAATTAAACTCCAATTTTCTTTGAAAAGAGCCAACCTTCCTCCCAAAGGTGCTGCCAGGTGAGAAGGCTCTGGCAGCTGAAAAGGTAGGTCATTGGGTCTGTTTACGAAAGGACTGACCCCTGCCCTCACCAAGACTGTGCAGGAGAACTCCCTGTCCTAGGCCTGAAAGAGCCATGAGCTCTGCCCCTACCACGTCTAGATCTACCCCTAGACTGGGAATCATAAGAAGGATACGTCCACCCCTTGGTAGGCCAATTCCTACTAAACTTCGGAGGCTGAACCTGCAAAAAATCTTTAACAGTCTGCATAGACTTAGCCTTGTCTTCCATTTTCTTTAAGACTGCCTCCACAGGTGAACCAAACAACACATCAGACTGTAAAGGAGCATCTAAAATCCTTGTCTTAACATGGTCAGATAAATTCTGATCCCTCAGCCAGGCGTGCCTGCGAAGAACTGACCCAGTGGCAGCCACCCTAGGCGAGGCCTGTACAGCATCAAAACCACATTGCAAAGAATGCTTACCCACCTGTTCAGAAACATGTACCAAATCTTGTAATTCCTTACACTCAATACCTTCCGCCAGAGCATCTACCTTAGACTTCAATTGAGAAAGCAGATAGTTTTGGTATTTCAACATGTGAAACTGGCAATTCAAAGCCCTCATAGCTAGGGTGGAAGAAGTATAGACTTTCTTTCCCCATCTATCCAAAGCCCTGGCCTCTTTATCTGGGGGAACCGGATTTTTTACAACAGAAGCCTTAACACCCTTAGGCCCTTGACTGACAGTTTCTGGGTCCGCCCTAGGACTCTTAAAAAGATACTTATGAGCTTCAGGCACCCTGTAATACCTATCCGGTTTAACAGGAGCAGGAGGCAAAGAATCAGGATTAAGAGAAGCCTCTGCAAATACATCTTCCACAACATCCAGAACAGGAGGTATAGCCAAAGGCCTATGCTGGGGTAAAAACAAAAATTCCCTAAGCCGTTTCCTGGAATCAGAGAAGTCCTGACCTTCCCACTTAAAATGTTCCCTCATGGAATGAAGAGTCTCTGAAAAAGAAAAATCCTCAGGAGGAGAAGCAGAAGGAGTAGAATCATCCACATCAGAATCAGAATAAGGAGAATACTCCTGCAAGTCTTGAGCCGAAGACTCTGAAACATCCGAAGCCTGCTCAAAACTCACCAACTCAGGTTCTACCCTAGGTCTCTTATCAGGAGGGGGCAAAGAAAGTACAGTTTTGTACCTACCATAAATGTAGATGTCCGAACTGGATAGCATCTGCAGTCATAACAAGTGGGTTGTCCTGTCGTCAGGCAGCCCTTCAGTCGGCTGGATTCCAAAGTCCAGGTCCGGCTTCGGCTGATGTCGCACTCCACCCGACGTCATCTCTGTTGGTCTTCGGGTATAAAGGCACCAGCCGACGCCATTTTCCTCAGTGTTTCTTGCCCCAGATGCCAGTAGCCGTCTTGCAGGCTAAAATTTGGGTAGATGCCAATGTTTTCAAATAGATAGAGGTAAACACAACAATAAGCATGTATGTACATATACACAAACAAATACACCATAAAAGACCCCCCCCCCAACAGCTAGCTATTAGAAGGGTAAACACCCTAGGAGTACCACAGAGGGGATGGAGGGAGGGTAATCCTGACTGCAGATGCTATCCAGTTCGGACATCTACATTTATGGTAGGTACAAAACTGTACTATGTCCTTCATGGATGCATCTGCAGTCATAACAAGTGGGTAGAATACCATAGCCAACTAGGGGAGGAGGATAAAAGTAGATTATGGTGTGTTTAGGATCCCTTGCAGTACAGCAGTGGCAAACCCTGCTCGGGATCTGGAATATAGAAGCAAATTATAATGCTTGGCAAATGTATGCACGGAGGTCCAAGTAGCCGCCTCAATAATGTCTTTGGTTGCCACTCCTCGTAAGAAGGCTGTGGTAGTGGCTGTTGCTCTTGTAGAGTGAGGTCTTATGTTCTGTGGAATTGGTTTTCCATGGAAGGAGTAACAGAATCGTATGCAATTTCCTATCCATTTGGAGATTGTCTGTTTGGAAATAGCTTTTCCTTCCCTTCCTGTTGCATAGGCTACAAAAAGTTGGTCAGTCTTTCTGCTATTTTTGTTCTGTCCAAGTAGTAGCGTAGCTGTCTATGTACATCCAAGGTATGCAGTATTCTTTCCCTCTGTTTTGTGGGTTGGGAAAGAAGGTAGGTAGGTGGATTGCCTGGTTTAAAGATACTCTGGATACCACCTTAGGCATAAATGTAGGATTAGTCCTCATGGACACTCTATCTTGGTGGAAGATTAGGAAGGGTTGCACTGCCATTAAGGCCTGTAGTTCTGAAACCCTCCTTGCTGAAGTAATTGCCAGTAGGAAAGCAGTTTTCCATGACAGGTGTTGTAGGTCTGCTGTTGCTGCTGGTTCAAAGGGTGCTAGTGTCAACTTTTCTAGCACAAAGTTTAAATCCCAAGCTGGTAATGGTGGTTTCCTTGGAGGTTTTACATTCTTGATTCCTCTGAGGAATTGCCTGAGCAAAGGGTGCGAAAAACAGGTGTATCAAAGCTGTATTCTGCTGAAATAGCTGATGCATGTATCTTGATGGAGGAGTAGGACAGGCCTGAATGAAGAAGTTCGCCAGATACTCCAGAATGTTAGGCATATCTATGTTTGACACATCTTTTCCTCTTTCCGTACTCCAGATGACAAACCTTTTCCATTTTCCAGCATAGTTCCTTCTTGTTGAAGGTCTGTGTGCTTCAAGAATAATGTCTTTAACTCTTTGGGAAAGTTCTGGAATAGCTGCTGTTATGTGATGTTCCATGCAGTCAGTTGCAAGGTTTTTAGGTTTGGATGTATGATGCTGTAGTTGTTCTGCGTTAACATCAAAGGCATCAGGGAATTGTCCACATATTGTTCGAGACATGCTCCTCAGTAGTGGGTACCAGTGTTGTCTTGGCCAGTTTGGAGCTATCAGGATTATCCTTGGACGTTCTTCCTTGATTTTCAGTAGTACCTTGTGTATCAAAGGAAGAGGCGGAATGCATATGCTGTTAGGCCTTTCCAGTTGAAGAGAGCGAATCCACTTTCCATGCTAATGGGTGGAATGTCCTTGTGCAGAATTTTTGAGCTGGTGATTGAGAGGTGATGCTAATAGGTCTATCTGTGGCATTCCCCATTTCTTTGAGATGGTCTTGAAGATGTCCGGGTGAAGCTTCCATTCGTGGGCATCCAGTGGTTCTGCTTAATATGTCTGCTAGGGTATTGTCTTTCCCTGGTACAAATATTGCCTGTAACTGGATGTTGTAGCTGAGTGCCAGGGTCCACAGCTCCAAGGTCATTCTGCATAGGGGTATGAATGAGTGCCTCCCTGTTTGTTGATGTACCACATGACTGTGGTGTTGTCTGTCCTTATCATCAACTGGCCCTCTTTGAGAAATGGTTTGAACTTTTGGATTGCCAGTTTTACTGCCAGCATTTCTTTTAGGTTGATGTGCAGTTGAAGTTGATCCTGTGTCCACAATCCTTGCACGCATTTGTCCAGCATGTGGGCCCCCATCCTAGGTCTGAAGCGTCTGTTGTGATGGTCTGGCTTGCTTGACATCTGCGAAAGGGTAGGCCTGGGTTTGACTGGCATGCCTGAGCCCACCATAGGAACTCCTGTTTTAAGCATGGAATTAGTGGGATTTCTGTTTCTAGACTGTGTCTGTGTTGGGACCATAAATTCTTTAGGTACCACTGTAGTTTTCTCATATGTAGTCTGGCAAACGGAACCAAGATTATGCATGATGCCATGAAGCCCAAGGCCTGCAGTACTTTTCTTGCTGTTAACTTGTTCAGTTTTGTTAGTGCCAAGAAGTATAGAGGGAGTTCTTTTGTTTTTCTGTAGTCAGGAATGCCATTTGTTTTACTGTGTCCAATTCCGCCAAGAATGTGCTTGTTTGGGATGGTATCAGCCTTGACTTTTGTAAATTGACTGTGTATCCCAGTGCTTGTAGCAAGTAAATGACCCTTTGTAAATCTGTTGTCAGCTTGCTTTTGTTGTCCCTTGTAGCAGGCAGTCGTCCAGGTATGGGTAAATTTGAATTCCCTGAAGTCTGCAATGGGCGATTACTGATGCCAGGCATTTTGTGAATACTCTGGGCGCAGTAGATAAGCCAAAAGGCAATGCTGAGAATTGATAGTGCTCTGATCCTGCAAGAAATCTGAGGTATCTTCTGCAGATTGGTCGAATGGGGACGTGCAGGTATGCCTCCTTGAGATCTAGAGTTACCAGCCAAGACTCCTTGCCCAGCATGGGAAGAAGTTGCTGTAGGGTCAGCATTTTGAATTTTGGGACAATGATGTATGTATTTAAGGTGGACAGGTCGAGAATTGGTCTCCAACTTTTTCCTTTCTTGGAACTAGGAATAGTCTGGAGTAGAACCCTTTCCTTGCTCTGCTGTTGGCACTCTTTCCACAGCTCTCATGTTTGCTAACTCCATTATCTGGTAGAGCCTCTGTTTTTGATTTGGAGGTAGATTTGGCATTCCTCTTTTGACTGGAAAAGTGTGGAAGTGAAACCGTAACCTTGATCTATGGTTTGTAAAATCCACTTGTCCTTTGTTATGTAGTGCCAGTTCTTTGAAAATAAGGTTAACTTTCCGCCTAGAGGAGCTGCTATTTGTTCCCTGGTAGGCGATTTAGGTTAAGTCACTGTGGTTGTGTTGATGTAGTGGCAGTGGCTGTGTCTGTGCCTCTGTTGTTACCTTGCCACTGTCTTCCTCTGTAGGCACCTCCTCTGGATTGGTTTCTGCCTCTGGAACGTCTATTCCTGCCCCTTTGAAATTTTGTGGAGTCAGGAAAGGACCAATTTTGGCAGGCCAGTTCCTGCTAAACCTTGGGGTTGAACCTGCAAGAAATCTTTAACAGTTTGAACAGATTTTGCCTTTTCTTCCATTTTCTTCATAACCTGCTGGGCAGATGTACCAAACAAACTTGTCTTGTCCATAGGAGCATCTAGCAACTTAGCTTTAACATGATCCGTAAAGCTTGTTCCTTTAGCCATGCATGCCTTCTTATCACTGTGCCTGTCATGGCTGATCTAAATGAAGCCTCCAGTGCATCATAGCCACATTTTAAGGAATGGTTGCTAACCTGTTGTATGTTATTTACCATCTCTAATACATATTTCTTATCAAGAGATTCATCAGTGGTTAGTTTTTTAGTTAACTGATCCAGCATAAACTCTTGGTATTGTATCATGTGAAACTGACAGTTTAAAGCTCTAGCTGAGAGAGTAGCTGAAGTGTAGACCTTTTTACCCCATCTGTCTAATGACCTTGCTTCCCTTTCAGAAGGAATAGGGTTTTTAGCTATGGTCGCGGCTACTGCCTTGGGGCCCTGGGATATAGTTTCTGGGTCTGCAAGTGGAGCCTTGTAAAGGTGGTGATGAGTATCTGGCACCCTGTAAAATCTGTCTGGTTTGGCAGGGGCTGGGGATAAAGAATCTGGAGCGGAGCAAACATCATTGAAGGCATCATCCACCACAGAGAGAACAGGGGGTATAGCTAAGGGCCTGTGCTGTGGGAGGTGCAGAAAGGTCCTAAGTCTTTTCTGGAGTCTGAAAATCCTGTTGCTGCCATTGGAACTGTTCTCGCATGGCATGCAAGGTTTCCCCAAAGGAGAATTCTTCTGGTGGGGAAGCAGCTGGGATGGATTCTTCAGCATCAGAATCTTCAAAATTGGAGAAGGGAGCCTCTGGCTGGTCAGTTATGTCTGATTCATCAGCAGAATCATCAGAGGACACTGGCTCGGGGCTCTGCCCTAGGTCTCTTCTCTGGGGCTGAGAGGCCCTGTCTGGGTGAGATTGAGATCCTCTAATTAAAGAAATTAAATCTTCTGCCAAAGTAAGCATTTGAGAACTAGAAGAGGGCCTGGATGGGGGTGGTTTAACAGGCACTGTTTTAGTAGTCTTGGCTGCTTTAGCCCTGGCGAAGGCCTTAATGGACATGGCTGCTGGAGGCCTAGCAGCACCACGTGCTGGGGTAGAAACATCCAAGGGATGGTGTCTGATAAGTCAACCACCGTGGTGGGTAAAATTTCTGAAGTCGTTTCAAGAGGTGTAGCAGGGGCCTCAGTTGTAGGAATAGGTTCAGCTGTACTTTGTTCAGTTTTCTCAGTTTCGGCCGAAACCGAGACACTCATGTTTGCTTGACCATGGTTTCGCCGAAACCGCGGACCCATGAGTGTCGGTCTTTATCTTTGCTTTTGCCAGATTGGGTAGTCGGAGGATCCGGCGGCATAATGTACGCAAAATCAGAACCGAAAACTGTTCTGCGAACTCCGACCGACGCCTAAGCGTTCGTCGGTTGAAAGAAGCACAGGCCGAACAGGCTGCTACGTCGTGGGCTGGGCCTAAACAAGGCAGACAGTAAGAGTGGAAATCTTTATGAGGTATTTGTTTCCCACAGTTTAAACAATTGTTAACTTTTTCTGACATCGGCTGAGGCAAGAAAGAGTCCCCAACGGGTACTTAGCTTTAGAAGTCTTCAAGTAGTATTCGGTAGAAGTAACCTCTGGATCCGACCGACCGGGACTTGGGAACAGCTTCCGCTTGGGCCACGGCAAGAAAGACTGAGGAAAATGGCGTCGGCTGATGCCTTTATACCAAGACCAACAGAGATGACGCCGGGTGAGTGCGACATCAGCCGAAGCCGGACCCGGACTTTGGAATCCGGCCGACTGAAGGGCTGCCTGACGACAGGACAACCCACTTGTTATAACTGCAGATGCATCCATGAAGGACATCCTCTAATCAAAGTAATCAAATCTTCTGCCATTTTAAGCATGTGCTTCTTGGGCACAGATCCTGAAGAACTGGGAGTGACACCAACAGAAGCTAAACCTGGCCTGCCTCTGGGAGAAGCCTTGGAAACAGAAGGAGAGGGTCTAACCACCCTAGGAAGGGAGGGGAGTACAGTAACCTGAGAAGCCCCTTCAGCCTGACCTGCCTCCTGAGAGGCCACATCCTGCAATAACAAAGTCTCCCCCTGGGACTCCAGAGAAACCTCCGGCGGAACCACCGGTTCCACCGACACCTCTAAGAACCGGCGTCCGGGCAGACGACTCTTCTTGCCTGGGCTTAGCTGCTTTGTCTTTGCGCTTCTTAAGAAGCGGCCGGAGCATCCGGCGCATATTATAATTACACCACTTCCCGAAGACTAACCTGGCACAATCTAACCTTTGCTTAATAGTGCGCTTATTGAACCTAGCACAAAAGCGACACCCAACAACGTCGTGCTCAGGCCCTAAACAAGGAATACACAAAGTATGATAATCTCTATGCGGTATCTGTTTCCCACAAGAAATACAGTTATTCACTTTTTCTGACATCCGGTAAACCACTGAGGCAAGAAAAACTAAAATATTCCAACGGGTACTTAGCCAACTTTGACTCGGTCTGAAACTCAATTAAAATTTCAGAACGCCGAACGGCACTTGCAACGCTGCTTCTGCATCGGACCATGCGGCAAAAAAGACTAAGGATATGACGTCGGTCATGCGCATTTGTACCCTGACGTCCTGATGTCAGTCTAATGCGCCTTGACCGACGTCAGCCTTATACTTTGATATTCGGGCCGACCGAGGACAGCGGACTACCCAAGTGTAAGGACTGCAGCAATGTGAGACGAAGAACATCAGCAGATTGTCCAAATAAGGAAAGACTTGTATCCCCTGAAGCCTGCAAAAAGCAATGACAGGTGCAAGTCATTTGGTGAATACCCTTGGGGCAGTAGAAAGGCCAAAGGGCAAAGTAAAGAACTGAAAATGGCAGGAAGCAACAGAGAAATGTAAAAACTTCTTCAAAAGGGAATGACTAGGTACATGTAGATAAGCATCCTTGAGATCCACAGACACCATATAAGCCTGAGGAAGCAAAAGAGGCAACAAAGTCTGAAGGGACAATATTCGAAAGGAGGGGACCTTCAGAAAAGTGTTTAGATGACAGAGATCTAGAATTGGTCTCCAAGCACACTCTCTCCTGGGCACTAGAATCATCCCGGAGTAAAACCCCCTCCCCCTTTGGGACACAGGCACCTCTTGAATAGTACCCTGAGTCAAAAGTTCTCGAAACACCCTTGGAAAGAAAGACAGCTGTTCCTGAGGGGGCAGAGGAATTCCCATGAAAGGTGTAAGAGATTTCCAGACCACGAAATATCCCTGGCAGATAACGGATAGAACCCAGGAATCCTGAATAATCTTTAGCCACACGGGAAGAGAGAGAGATAGGCAAAGAGAAAGAGGAAATGGCTGGGAAGACTAGGATAGTCAGACAACAACTGGTTTATCAGGAAAATGAGACTTCTGAGACACAGAAGTCTAAGTAACCTTCCTGGAGGAGCCCGCTTTCCACCCTTTTTACCCTTAGAAGGAGGGTGAAATTGCCTGCAAACAAAAGCTGGCTTACTGGGGTACTTTCTCTCAAATTTAGGCACAGGAGAAACAAACACATGTTTAAGTTCTTGTAAAGCCTTACCCTTATCCTGAAGGGACTTGAACAAAGCAGCAGCAGCTTCACCAAACAAGTACTTATTATCTAGAGGGGCAACAAACAACTTAGCCTTAATATCATCAAGCAAAGGTTGAAGCCAAAGCCAACAATACCTCCTCATCACTGACCAAAAATCAGCATCCCTAGAAGAAACATCTGCCGCATCATAATTACACTTGATGGAATCACAACCCACCTGGGAGGAAGTCCCCAACAGGGAAAGGGCAGCCGTTTTACCTTCAGAGTCTGGAAGACAGAAATCACCTGACAGGCCTGGGAAAACAGAGCCAACAAGTACGTGGACATATAAGTCTGATAATTAACAGCCCTAAATTCCAAGGTAGCAGAGATACAGACCTTCTTGCCTAGCCTTTCCATGGTTCTGCTATCTTTATCAGAAGACAGTAACTTAGCAAAAGGAAGCAATTGATATGGCTTGTCAGAAGCTACAGACACCACCAAGGGTCAGCTGAAGGACATTTGTACAAGAATTTACAGTCCTCAGGCACCCTACAAAAATAATCAGGTTTCTTGGGGAAGGACGCTGAGAATCTGAAGCCTTAGAGGCATCACAAAAAGCATTCAACAAAGCAGCCAAAACAGGAGGGACAGCAGAAGGTTTGGGAGAATCCATCTGCAATAGCTCATAATACCTTTTTTGTATCTCAGAAACTTGAACACAATCCCATTTAAAGGACTCCGTCATCCTAGAGATCTTCTTCTTTCGGCTGCTCCCATTAGGGGTCGGCACAGCAGATCATCTGTTTCCATTTCTTCCTGTCCTCTGCATCCTGCTCTGTCACACCAACCACCTGCATGTCCTCTCTCACCACATCCATAAACCTTATCTTAGGCCTTCCTCTTTTCCGGTTACCTGGCAGCTTCATCCTTAGCATCTTTTTCCCAATATACTCTGCATCCCTCTTCAGCACATGTCCAAACCAACGTCATCCTAGAGATAGTGTCCCCAAAAGAAATCTCTTCAACGGGAATATCAGGACTGGTAGATTCCTCTCCCTCCAATCCATAATCCAAAGGAGAGGGAATCTGGGAGGAGTAAGCAAGGGATTCCTCATCTGAATCCACCTCCCCTCAGAGGAATCCTGTTCTCTGGGACTCTTAAGGGGGGGTAGAGGACTAAGTGGGGCTGGAACAGACACTTCCTGAGCTGGGTTTAAATTGATCAAAGCACTAAACAACCCCTGATCCTTAAGAACTAAAGAGATATGTTTAGTTTTCTCCCTTTTCTTTATTGGGATGTCCACCTTATAAAATTTAGAAGGCTCTCACCCAGGACGCCATTCAGTAACTGCAGTAGGGACCTCTTCTCTGACTAAAATTTGAGGAACACCCCTGGGCCCTCAGAGATAATCAGAAGTGGTTCCCCTCAATGTCCAAAGCAGATGTCTGCAATGCCTCCTCGGACGTGCCTAACATTGGATACCTACTGGCCTCCAATCCGGTCATGGCAGAAGATCCAACAATGAAGCCAGGCGAACCTCTGGGCTATCACTCACTTTGGGAGAGACATCCGGTGGCGGCTGTACAGCAAAAGATTCCAGCCTAGATTTCTTGGCCTTATTCGTCACAGACGGCTGTCCCTTGGAGCGGGAAGTTTGTGTCTTTAGCAAGAAGCTTAAAACACTGATTCTCAAGATAAAGTGCCAAAGAAGAAAGCCTACTAAGAAGGGCCTTGGGAACAAAGGTCTGATAGACAGAAGACAACATATGGTCGAGCGAAGTGCCAAGGCAAAACAGACAATGTTCATGAGAGTCTTATGGGGAATCTGTCTCCCAGACTGTCATTTATCCTTCTTGGATGACATGAAACCCCACAAGCAACAAAATAGTAAAAGAAAGATAAGGCAACAAAGCCCCAATGGGGCACATATATCTAACAGACTGGTGAACCATCAACTAAATGGGCATTCAGACTGACAATTGAGATATGGCATTAGGACTGGCGGCAAAGAAGTTCTGAGAATGGTATGTTCGGACATCACCTTTATGCCCTACACTACATGAAGAGCATACTTGTGAAAAGCTTTGTTATACTGGCCGGATGTCGGGCCGCCCTTGGCAGGGGATCCCTAGTGTAATGAATACTGCAACAGTGAAATGGGAGGACATATTAGGGAATATATGTGAGATTACAAAGAATTACTCACACTTGTGAAATATGGCTGTATAAGAAATAGTAGAGGGAATGGACTTTTGTTGTCTTTGTTGAACATATTTGCTTCACTTCATGTCACTCTTTCCAACGACACTAAGGAAGAAAGGAAGATGAAGGAAAACTGTAAGTAAAACAGTTTCTGTTCTCAACAGTATTTCTTTTAAACTTTTCATGACATAAATTGCATGTTTTATAACAAAGCCTTTAGTTATTGTTGTATGTGATAAAGCTATTTAACAGGTGCTTTTTTCTTTCTTCTTTTTAGTATTAAGTGATATACACACTTCAATGCATAAACTGAAAAAAATGCTAGACAAAAGCATGTTTAACAGGCTGTAATCTTGGGTTGTTGAGGTGCGGATGGGGTGCAAAAGTACACAGATCATAACATATGTAGAGCTGGTATGTTTTCTATTACTTTTGTGTATGCAATGTCTGGATTAAGACCCTTGGCTTAATCAAATAAAAATGGAAACAAGAGATTAGAAGCACACCACGACAATCAAAGCCAACTTAAAAAGCTGATGTATCCTTTATTTGTAGAAAGTAAGCGCTTTCACGCCTCACAGGGCGCTTCTTCAGACTTTAATGAAAATAAAAAGCAAAAAACTCCCTTATATCTCCACTTAACTCTTTCTTAAGCCAATGAAATCTCTGAATGTTAATTAGCTAATTAATTCTAATTAATTCTAATTTACAGCATTTAATTTCCTTGTCTTTAGAGAGCTCTTTATAAAGACAGTTGTTGACTGATAGAATTGTCTAATAAAACTGGCAGTCTACTGTGAGTTTCTAAAAATAATAAAATATTAATAAAATATATTCATACACATTAATATTTTATCATTATTTTTAGAAACTTGGTTATTATTGGCGCATAATCTGAAATAGTTATTAGATGTATGTCAAAGCTCTCAATTAAATGCACGTTAATGTTTTAGGTCAAGCATGACTAGAATGATTTGAGGGGAAATAAGAGGAAAGACAGTCTGAAATGTTAATGTTTTAAATTTTGGAATAAGTAAAAAAGTGTTTAGACTGGATGGACGTAGAATGGGTCTCAAAGTTCCCTCTTTCTGGGGGAACAAGAAAGTCTTGAGTAGAATTTCTGACCCCAGTGCCCTGAGGGAACGGGTTCTATGACCCCCCTCAGCAATATATCTGCAATAATTTGAGGTATAAGATGAAGCTGATGATTGGGGGCTAAGGAATACCTGATGGAATGGGAGGGATGCCCACTGGAATTTGCAACCCTATTCTACAATGTTTAGATCCCAAAAGTCTGTGGTCATTAACTGCAATGCAGGTAGGCATACAGAAGGATTCCCTGTGATTTTCAGATGGAGGCCGGGATAGAGAGGAGAAGGAGGAAGCAAGTGCCAATGATAATCAGAAGGTTTTTTTTTTGAGGGGGGAAATGGACCTTGGGATCCACTGTATTTCTTTTTGGAGTCACCTTGCTGGTTCCTTTGGAAATGCTGTTTGCCAGATTTCTGATGACTAGATTTAAAGGGTTTATGAACAAATGGACCAGGATTGGAAGGATAACTCCTTTGAAATGTAGGAACTAAAGATAATTTATACAACTCTCTGCATAAATTCTCCATTATTCTAAACTTTTGAAAACTTTAGCAGAAATGTTACCAAATAAAAGTCCTCGTCCAGGGGAGCATTTAACAATTTGGGCTTTCACACCCTCAAGGAACGACTAAAGTTTCATCTAAGTATGCCTTTTCTTATCTACACCAGTTGCTTCTGCCCAGCAGTTGACATCTGCATAATTGTAGCAATTTAACTGTGTATTTAGCCACCTGAGAGGAAGAGTTAAGCATGTCCATAACATTATATTTTAAGTCAGAGCTACAAAGATTGGCTTGACTCACTTTGCTCAAAACAAATAAAAGGAAAATGGACACATGCATTTTGCAGTTAATGGTTTGAAAAGCTAAGGTGACAGAAGTATATACATTTCTGTCATACCTATCAAGCGGTCTGCTGTCCTTATAATTATGGATTAGGTTAAAAAAGGGAATGGTTCTAGAACTTTGTCAGTATCCAAAGATATGACAGAGGGGAAAGCATAGGGATTTTTATAAAGGTACAGGAATCAGGAATGCTGTAAAACCTGTCATTTTTTAGGGGTTAGATGCTGAGTCGGAGGGCATAGAAGCAGCAGAAAATGCATCTTCCAGAGCCCCTAGAACTGGAGGTATATCAACAGACTTGTATACATAACTCAAGCACAAGGTTATAAATCAAAATGAAAGAGAGGATGATGTAATGTGGGGTCTCAACAGAGAATAGTAACAAATATACTGAATATTATATTCACAAAAAAGTTGAAAATATTCTAAAAGTAAAGCCAGTATGGGAATGGAGAGGGGCGATTTTGCAACAGGGACATCTGCAAGTAGGGGTATAGAATATAGGCAAGAGGGGAGGGAATTTATTGGAGGAAATTAGCACATGAACCAATGTAGTGAGACCAAACACCTCGGGACAGAAATTAGAGCAGGATAAGGTAGGGTTACCACCAGTCCCACTTTACGAGGGAAAGTCCCCCTTTGGGCAGTTGTGTTGTGCAAAAAAAGTGAAAAAATGGAAAATATCCTGAGATTTTAAGACAAAAATATTTCCTATATTTTCTTTAATAGTGGATCTTTTCTCCCAGGGCCTCCGCTGAAAAAAGGCTTTGTCGCAGACAGACTATCCCAGTCAACAAATGTCAAATACAAATAAATAAATTAAAAAAAAACAGTTATTTTGTATCTGAAACACTTTAAATGTTATAAGAAACAGAATAAACAACTAAAATGCTACAAGAATAAACTTTTTTTTGGCAAAAAAGTAAAGTTCTGCCCTCTGTACTGGCAGTGGGTATGTTTTGCCCTGCAAAATCTAACATTTCTACAAAAATGTCCGACTTTGGGCATTTGAAAAGGTGGCAGCCCTAAGATGAGGCTAAGCAGGAGTTTGGACTGTAGATTTGAAAATGCCCTCTCTATTAGAGACTGATAATAGAATATAGGCAAAAATAAATGGATAATGGAGTACTAAGTGAAAGACCAGCTCTGATACAGTTTTTAATTGGGTTTAAAACAGAAAAGATTATTGAAAAAGGAATAATTAGTAGGGTGTGTCATATACTGCATGATAACTATAAAAATTAATCGGGGAGGTTAGAAAAAATATGAAAAAGAGAACAAAAAGACAATTTACGAGAGAACAACGTTAAAAAAAATTAGGATTCCCAAGTATGCAACAAAGTCCTGAAGGTTTAGGACTTTTGCATGGAAGTGTTTGCAGAAGTATGTTTATACCGCAAGAAGACTTTAAAGGACTTTTTTAATCCGGTAGACAGCAAATGTTGGCAATCTTATGGGGGAGAGATATGTAATTGGGAGCATATTTTTTTTTTGGGGGGGGTATAACAAACTGGTAGATTTTAACAATTTTTTTATACAGTACTCTGACAGAAATGCTGGGAGAACAAATGGTAGCGATTAGCGAAGGATATGATTCTTCTGAGATGGGATACAGGATCTGAATTGTCTAGACACAGCAAGACCTTATTAAGGTTAATGTTGCTGACTGCAGAAAAAGCAATTACTAGAAAATGGAAATCAAAATCTATATCAAACTTAAAATAAGTTTTGAATATTGTAATGGTTATAAAGAAAACAGAGGTATGATCTTTAGAAAAAGGAAAGAACAAATTTCCTAGAAATAAATGTAATTTCTGGGAACAATACATGCAGAATAAGGTTCAAAAGGATTAGTTAGGTAAATGGGAAGGGAAGAACTGAACAATTTATGAAAAATGAAAGTTTTTAAAAAGAAAACATATATGTATACCGAATGAAAATAATAATGGAAACTGTCATTATGGTTTATTTTAATGTCTAGTAATGTATGTGAACCCGTGTTGCATTTTAAAATGTAATCATTTTTTTAAACGTTAAAAAAAAGAAAAGTAGTGTGTTACATTAAGAGACAAAAATACCAGCAAAAATCATAAAAGTATGATACTGAAACAGTGTAGTCAAACTGCAATACCTACGTTGTTGAGTAAGGCATTCTTAAAAATGGCAGGAGCAGACTTTGACATGGAAAATGACAGCAGTGATGCTTAAACAACCAGGGAATCATGAATTCAACATTTCTGAACATTATTGTGTTAACTTTCTTAATAAATACCTTAAGGATAGTCCTTATGAGAATGAAGTCCTCACAGATTCACAGAACACGGACAGAAAGAAGAAATCGTTACAGAAACTGCATCTTCAGTTTGGGCATACTTCTTTGACAGATTACAGAATCAACTCTGCAGTTCAGCCAAAGACAGTGAATGTATTTCTAGCTTGAAACAGATTGCTAACAATTGTCAGGTTTGCCTGAAGCACAGCAGACCTAAATCTAGGCCCACTGTTGGTATGTCTCTAAGTGCAATAAGACTTACATAAACTTGAACCTGGTACTTGGCACTTTCATATCAAGTTACTCCTAGATGCCTAATAAAGACATAAACACTAAAGGAAATGTTACAAGTAAAAACTAGATGTGAATGTGACTGGGAAATGGTACTAGACTGGGGATTATGGAGGGAGTTTATGGGCACAGTCCACATCAGCCTAGCCATAAGCCTCATCTCCATTCTGTTCACACTGATAAGGTGCTTGATGAAGAGCACGACAGTGAGACAGCATACTTCAGCACTGCCTGCAGCAAGGAATTAATTTATTGAAGCTAAATGTTTGGATAGAATTCATGCAGCACTACAGAAACAACTTTATACCACAAACGAAAAGTCTGAAATGGGAGACAAGGTATAATATAAAATGCCTGACTGTGCAGTGTGTGTAAAAGACATGGACTCGTCACTGGCCAAGATGCAGTTGAGGTATTTGTAAAGCATGGTGGTATTTGTACAAGGCTGCATCTTTCCAGGTTTATAAAGGCAACACTAAAGAGCAGAGCTGGCTTCCAAGATGGCTGCACATATAGCAATAGATAATTCTAACTCTCCCAGTGTGAAAACAGAAACTTAGCAGCAAAATCCAGTGGACCTAGACTTCTGGGAAAATTTTAGTAACTGGCTAGTAAGTGCACTGCCTAGATGTCAGGAAAAAATAAATACAGAGGACCAGAAGGAAAATCAGCTACAAAAGGTGACGAAAAAACACTGACGGCCAAAAGTACTGTAGCTGTTCAGCAAAAAGCAGTGCAAGCTCTATACATGACTCCCAGTAATCTATAGGAAAGTATAAAGCAACTGCATACAGACCTGACTAAAATAAATGAAACACTGATGGAGTATATCAACTCAAACAATAAAATGCTGGAAAAATGGAAGAAACTTTAAAAAGATATTCAGATAAGGTGATAAAACTGCAAAACTCAGAGGTCAAAGTGAAGAAAAGGCTGGTTGAATATGAGACTGCACAAGAACAGATGTTTCAAAAAATAACAGAATTAGATGACAGAGCACATAGGCAAAACCTGGAAGGAACAGACTGTATTAATTTTATGAAAGCACAAATAAGCAACTGGACTGGTATTCCACAACAGGAGCTGTTAATTGAAAATGCACATCATGTGTATGCTTCAAACCTGGTTATGAGAAAACAGCCTAGACCTTTAATATTAAAGATGCAATCTTACCAGCAAAATAAGTCGATTCTGACATAACTGTGACAGAAAGACAAAATACTAAAGGTAGGAGACAGCAGAATGTTTATGAAGAATGACTTCTCATTGTACACCAGGCAGAATAGTAGTAAATGTATCCCATTATTCGGAGAATGTTGAGAAACAGGCATGAGATTCAAACTGCTGTACCCAGCTACCTTCAAAATATTTTACCCTACAGGAACAAAATAATTTTTAAATGAAGTACATGCTAAAGAAGAAATATAAAAGTTTTTCCAATAAAAAGTGAGCTGTGAAACAGAAGGAGATTCTGCTTCTTGTTCTTCTGGTAATAAAGACCACAGAGAGACTTGTGCCAGTGAAACCTTTTCTAGTGTTTCAACTGAAAATGCCTGACAGGGGGAAAATGCATAAGAGGTGACTAAAAGAATCAAGAGTACATTGGAAATGAAGCAGAGACAGGGTTTGGGAGAATGAGAAGAACAGGAATAGAACAAGAAAATCTGGAAACATTGAACTTTCTTGGACTCTCTTAAGCTTGTATGGGACTCAAACGCATATGTCTAACTTTGTGTCATTAATGTTTGAAGAATAAAATCAGTAACTTGGAAGTTGACAAATGTGGGATTACAAAGCAATAATTATATTTGTAAAACATGACAGAACAATAAAATATGGAAATATTGGACTTTGTTAACCTTGCCGGGGACTGTAAAGAATAAGCACTACTTTATGTCATTAATGTTGGGAAAAATACTCAGGAAAAGGGAAGAGGAGGGGAGAAAGTTAACTGAAAGTAAAGCAAATTTTAATAGTACTATGTGAGTAGTGCATGATTTTCTTTGCATGTTATAAAGTAAAGTTCTTTCAGTTATTTTAAGTGTAATAGGGATACTAATGTAAAAAGGGGCTCTTCTTTTTTTCTTTTTCCCCTTCTTCTCTCTTTTTCCTTGTTTGTTTTAAGAAATATAATACTGCAATGTAAAAAAAGATCTGGTTAAAAGTGTATGACAAAATTAAAATTAGTGTACTTTTTCTCATTTTTTTTGCATAAGAGAACGACTGGGTTAAGGCCATTAGCTTAATCTAGTAACAAGTTTTAAGAGAAAGCAAGTAAATGAACAAAGAATATTAAATATTATAAGGTGTTTTGTCTAGTAAAGTTTTGTGTCTGGTTCTCATGTCTTTAGCAGGCAATCTGATAAAGAGAAATGGCTTGGAAAAATGTTTTCTGAAAGTATTTGTGTTTTCCCAGCTGAGAGGGCTACAAAGATAAGACAAAACCATATAACACTTAATAGAACCACAAGCTATACCATGCATCTTATCATGGATAACCTTTCTTTTAGGTTAACTTAAGTCAATGTGTGTGTGTGTGTGTGTGTGTGTGTGTGTGTGTGTGTGTGTGTGGGGGGGGGTGGCTGTCAGTTTGGAACATTTGTTCCTACTAGGAGGGTAAAACTTGAATATTTTGAAGATGTACATGGTTTTCTGTGTTATTAAGTTAATAGGTTTTAGGGGATTGGTTTTGGTGTATTTTTGTTTGAGGGTTTTCATAAAACAAAAAGTTCTGTAACGTGACATAATCTCAAATGGAGATGGCAAGAAACAACTGAATAAAAGATTAATCTGCCAGACAGTACATGCATGTAACACAAAAGCTGAAACTAGACATTTATAAAAACTGTTATACATAAAAGGTGGGAATAAACATTTCTCAAGACTATGATGCTTTCTATAATGTCTTTAAACATTAATGGTCTCACTGATAAATACAAAAAAGAAAGAGTGGTGAACTATATTAAAAATGTAGAGTGCAAACAAATAGCTATGCTACAGGAGACACACTTGGAAAGAACTGAACATGTGAATTTGATAAAAAAAGGTTTTCACAATGGTTATTCAAAGGAATTCATGGAGCAAAGGAAGACAGGAGTACTTAGGAGTACTTATATTAATTTGTAAGATGAGCTCCAATAGCAATAGAAGAGGATAAAAAGACACCAACGGTACATTTGTAGTACTAAGGGATTATTGGCAAATGAGGAGGATTACACTGGCATGTATTTATGTTACACAAAAAACTGCTATAATGGAGCTTAAGAAAATTCTGGAAGAAATAATCAGCTTTCTGCAAGGAATATTACTTATAGATGGGGACTGGAATATGATTTGCAATGCTAAAGATGTGCCCGGGGGGCTCAGGAGGAAAAATATAACAAAGGAGGGTAGAATTTTAAAGAAACTTATGAAAATATTTGGCATGGAAGATGTGAATTCAGTATTAGGAGTTCAGAGTGAATTTACATATTATTACCCAAGATACAAAAACTGGGCTAGGCTAGACAGAATTTACATTTCACAGGAATTGATACACACCCAATAACTATTTCAGATCATCCATCAATAAGAACTAAAATAAAAACACAAAGTAATGAAATAAAAATGAGCACTGGTGCTTTCCCGCCTATCTGTTGAAATAAGACAGGAATTTAAGGAATGGGTAGTGGAAATTATTCAGGAGCTATTAGGGAAAATAGAACTTTCTTCTGAAAATATAACTATGGAGTGGGATAAAATTAAACTGGAATTTAAAAATAGGGTGGAAATAAAACAAAGGGAGATATGGTTAAGATGTAATAAGACTTATTTAGAGGGACTGCAAACTAGGAGGAATCTTACAGAACAAGAAAAGGAGCAAATGCAGAATGCTAAACAGAAAATAAAGGATTACTTTGATAATATGCATAAGCTTAGAAAGATTGCTGTTACGAAACTGTTTTTTGATAATAACTCTAGAGCACAAAAACTTTTAGCACAATAACTCAGGCAACAGAAAGTAGAAAGGGCTGTCACCATGCCTAGGGAGCCTATAACAAGGAAGATAACAAGGGCTCCTGTAGAAGTATTATCACTATTTTGTAAATTCTATGAAAGTCTATATAAAGCAGTGAAATATGGAGGTCAAGGGAAGGTACAAATGGAAATGTTTATGGAAGAACTAAATATGCCAATGTTAGAGGTAGGAGGAGGCTCAACTGCTAACAGGATAGGCAGAGATGAGACAGGAATGGTGATGTGTAACTAATCTACAGGGGAGGTCCCCATGAGTGGAAGGTGTTCCTGTGGAGGTTTGGAGGCTACAAGGGAAAAACTGATAAAGATTTGGAGGGTTTTGATTGGCACTAATTTAAGAGAAAAGAAGTACCAACATTCTGGAAGAAATCAGTGGTGGCTGTGATACCTGGGAAGGGTAAAGATCCATCAGATCCAGCTTCGCACAGGCCTACTTCAATACTAAACCATGATTATAGAACATTTGTATCTATAATGCCTAAATGAATGGCACAGGTAATGCCAAAAATTAGTGGATGTGGATCAGTGTGGTTTTGTGGAGGGGAGGCAAACATCTGAAAACATTAACAGAACACTGATGATCTGGAAGGAATCAGAATGTAAAAAGATACCACTGTTGTTGGTGGGTCTTGATGCGCAGAAAGAATTTGACAGAGTGGACTGGGACTTTGTGAGCAGAGCAATGGATGCATATGCATTCCCTGACAAAATTATAGGGATGATTAGGAGAACATATGAGGGATCGGAGGAAAAAGTTGGAGTGGGTGGGGTCCTCTCGCATGGTTTCTCTTTGAGTGGAGGAACCAGGCGGGGTGTCCTCTCTCCCCTTTGTTATTTGCATTGTATTTGGAACCACTGGCAGAGAAAATAAGGGACTCAGAGATTTGGAGATATGGTTGGTAAAGTATTCAAGAAAAGCTGGCTCTATTTGCAGATGACATTGTTTTACACCTGACAAAACCAGACAGAGACATTATAGGGCTGTGGAACATATTGATACAATGTCAAATCTTTTTGGTATACAAAATTGATGAAGCTAAAACAAAGCCAATAAGCCATAAATGATGTACCCACGTACAAATTGGTTCAGCAATATACATACTTATGGGGACATGATAAAATGAAGTATTTAGGAGTATGGATTAAAAATTATTCCACTGTAGCAGCTAAGGATATGTGGGAAGACACTAAACAAAACATAATACAAAAACTAAGGAAAACAGAAGCTCTGTTATATGGATACTAATAATAAAATGCAAGCAGTTAAAGTGTTTTTGGGCCCTTTAGTCTTATACATAGGTCAAGCATATTTTTATCAGCCAGAGGAGACGTTGTGGGTAGCAATTAATAAAAAGCTGAAGGATCATATCTGGGAGGAGAAGACAGCAAGAGTCAAGTGGGATAAGTTAATTCTTCCATCAGAACAGGGTGGATTGGAATTACCCAATTTGAAGGGGTATTTCATAGCAATACAGTTAAGGCTCTTATACACAGCAGAAACAGAAAACTATAATTCGAAGTGGAAAAAGATGATGATGAAATGGGGGGGGGGGCAAAGAAACAAGGAGAGACTGGAATTTTGGATGAAGACCTTTATGGAGAATAACAATAATCATACAGAATATTATATTCATAAAATAAAAGAAAGTATTAAAAGAACTAAGCCAATGTGGGACTTTAGAAAGGAGATTATGTTGATAGGTATGACTGCAATTAGGGATACAGACAATACTGAAGAAGGGGCTAGAATTTATTGGAGAAAACTGGCAAAGGAAGCAAGGTATTGGGAGCAAATAACAATACAGAAAAAGGTAACAGAATGGGAAGATGTCAAGAACTTATTTGGACTACAGGTTAGGGATTACCTTCCCTATTAAGGACTGGTATCAGAATATAGGCAAGGAGAAAGAAATAGGGGGGTCCTAAGTGAAAGACCAGGACTGGTAGAGTTTTTGGTAGAATCTAGAACAGAAGTTGCCATTAAGAAAGGCATTATTAGTACAACATAGAACATATTGCATGGTAACAATGAGAATCAATCAGAAAGGACTGGAAAGAGAGACTGGATAAGCAATTCACAAAGAAACAATGGGGGAAGTATATGTATGTCTCCCAAATATGCAACAAAGTCTAGAAGATTTGTGATCTTTGCTTGGAGGTGTTTACATGGTTATTTTTATACCCCAAGTGGACTCCAGGGATATTTTCCTTGGCTGGACAGTTGGTTTTGGAGATGTGATGGGGAGGAGGGAGGTAACTGGGAACACATTTTCTGAAAGTGTAATGAGTTGGCATACTCTGAGAATTCCTTGCGGACTGCTCTATCGGAGATGCTCGGTGAGTAAATTGGTGTGGCTAGGGAAGCGATTTTTTGAGCTGTGGTACAGAATCAGACTTACCTGAACATGGTGGGGCCTTGCTGAGTCTAATTATGATGGCTGCCAATGGGGCAATTAATGGAGGGTGGAAATAAAAGTACAAATCAACTTTACTAGAAGTATCGAATATAGTAACAGTGATAAAACAACTGGAACTGATCTTTAGAAAAGTGTAGGGATGAATTACTAAGGAAAAGGTGGGAAGTGTGGGATCAATGCATGCACTGGAGGAACGAGGTTTGGAAGACGGCAGGATTTGATGAACTATGTAATGGTTAACTGACAATGACTGGATATATTGTAAGTTATGTATAATGTCTGCAGCTACAGTTGTGTCGGCATTGTTTGTAATGTACACTGTTTGCAACTGAGATTGTATCAGTATGCTTTATTTTAATTTATACAAATGTAAGATTGCCTATGTCATACATGATAATTTAATAAAAGTCTTTCCTGTTTAAAAAAAAAAGAAAAACTGAAGAGCAGAGCCAATACATCAATAAAAAAACATGATGAGGTGTGAAAGACTTACTGGAAATGGCACAGAAGAACTCAAAAAAGTAATGAAGGTGTGATGGGGAATTCCAAAGTGAATAAGGAAGAATATAATACAGATGTATTGAACCAGCCTGAGATGCTGCAACAAAGTAGTAACCTCAGTCTCAGAATGGGTCAAACAATAAGATTTGTGGACAGAGAAAAAAATGGTACAACATGCAGCTAGTATTTTAAACAGACTGGTAAAGCTATAGAAAGGCATAAAACTGGAATGGGTTATTGTTTAACTGTTGAATGACATTTGCATCGAATAGCTAAACATCAAACCCTATCCACTGAATGTTCATTTTTTTTCGAGAGGGAAAGTAATAAGTTACACTTCCCTGTCTCACACACAGCAGTATTTGAAACCTGCCCAGGTGGGGGGCTTCGCCTCCACCCCCCCCAACTATATATACCAACTCTGAGACTGTACTACAGTGGAGTCTATATTACGTGATCGAATTATTAGGTGATCGAACACCTAAACATCGACCATGTAATATCGAAAGCAAAAAACTGTGAATGCTCAATTTAATGCAGTGATTTCCCTTGGACCTTCGCTGGATTTTGCCATTTTCTCCACTGTGGAGCGATCTCGGAGTTGGTATATTTAGTTAGGGGGGTGAGGGAGTTACATTTTTTTTGTGCCCGATGGTAACGTTTCCCAGCGGCGTTCGCTATTTTGCAGTTTGATATTACATGGTCGATGTTTAGGTGTTTGATCACTTAATCATTCGATCATGTAATATAGACCCCTACAGTGGAGAAAAGGGCAGATGGGGAAGTGTTGGCCAACTAGTTACTTTCTCATTCGCTGAATGAATGTTTGATGGATAGGGTTCGATGTTTAGCCATTTGATGCAAAAGTCATTTGATAGTTAAACACAGACCTAACTGAAATAACTTAAAATTTTTACACCCAGCTGATACTGCAAGCAGAGGAGGGTCTGTTGACATGTCATATGTAGAAAATATTTACATTGATTATGGAAAATTATGTACTCTTGAATAAGGATATACTGTTTAAACCAGCAAAAATAGAATGAGACGCAGAGCTGGAAAGATAATATTTTTGAAGAAGCTGTTAATGTTGGCCAAAAATATATCTCCACTATGTGGGTGCACATCATTAATGAAACTACAAAATGAATAACACCCATAAGCATGTCTTGTGCCTAGAGGGTTAAATGAACTTTACAGAAAAAGAACTTTCAAAACATTTTAGAATATGTACTTTAGCATCTTTGTCTCTTTTAGGCTATAATTTGACAAAAGCATATAAAGTTTACAGTTTACAACATAAGAAACTCCCTTACGCCTGTTCCCCTTCTGAGTCAAGATAAGTAGGATGTTTGTGGAAATTCAAGTAGTCTGTTAAAGATTTGACAATTTATCCCCTTCTAATATAACAAAGTGACATATTGGAAATGAGAATCTCGCAGCCTGACCCTGCTGTGTTCTAATGTCACTGGAGTACCTGCCCCTCATGGGTATGACTTGTTACATTGTGGCTTGTAAAGCTCTACCACTTCATTTCTTCCCTACCTGAATGTTACCTTTCAGGTTGGCCATGAACAGCATGCCCACTTTTGTTAAATGGGAGAAGACTGGGTGACTATTGATAGAAAGGTGTTAATAGACAATGAGCTACATGAAAATCTAAAAATATTTATTGTACTGTAGAATAGAACCATCAAGGGAAGTGTTCATAGGTAGGTACTAGGCTATTGGCCCTAAGGCCTATACAAGCCTAGCCATAACGATTCCCTGACTATTGCTTCCCACAAATATTTACTTTCCGGGACCTCTGTCTAGCAGGGCTACTGATGTGATTCTGGGGTGAATTTCAAACAGGTTCATAGGTAGGTACTAAAATTGCTATGGAAATGCTGGGGATTGAACCCAGCATCTCATATATACAGAGCATGCCCGCTACCACTGAGTTATACCCCCTTTGTGTGGGAAAGTATAGTAGGATTCCCCCTTACCCCTCAACTGCAATGGTCTTACTTAGGCTAAAAATAGGGCATATTCTTTGTATTGCCAAGCAAATAGACCATATGCTATCTTTGATGCTTTCTGTTTGGCAACTGGCATAAAACAGCCACTGTGCAGGCTATTCATGAAACAAGCCAGACTGTTCAGAAAATCCATTTTGTAGTAGTAGCTCTAAAATTTCAACACTGGAAAAGGGATGAATCCCTGAAATAAACTTACCTGATGTGTTTTAAGGGAGCATTTTGATTGTTTTGATGGGAGAACAAGGTAAATTCTTACCTCTTTGCTGGCAGTCAAAAAGAATTTGAAGAAAGTAGAATGCAGTGTGATTGCAGGAGAAACTCTTGTCATGTCAGATATCCTACATCATCTTCTTTCGGCTTTTCCCGGTTAGGGGTTGCCACAGCAGATCACCTGTCCGCTCGTGATTGGCAGTCGAGTTTTACAGTGTCAAGTTGCCAGCCCGTCGCCCAACCTTCCACAGAAGGCACACACATGTACGCACTCAAGCCTAGGACCAATTTAGATTGTCCAGTCCACCTACAGCATGTCTTTGGGAGGAAACTGGAGCACCCGGAGGAAACCCACACGACCACAGGGAGGACATGCAGACTCCGCACAGAAGGCACCCCAGCCAAGAATTGAACCGCAGAACCTCTTGCTGTGAGGCGGCAACGCTAACCGCTGCACCACAGCGGCCGCCCTAACAGATATCCTACATAATGCACTTATATATTGTCTTTTCTGAACTCATAATTGGTACCCCCTTCAAATAATCTGCAAAGCAAATGACTATTCTTTGGAAAGGGCAATTAACTCTACAAACCCTGTTGTGGAAAAAAGGCTTTGCCTGAAAATCAGCAGAATAAAATAACTCATTCACATCTCACAAATTCACAATATATTGTGGTGTTCTAGAAAAAGGTAGCTGAGAGACAACCTTGGGCTTCTAAAGGCATTTGAAGAAAGAACATGGAACACTAACAACTAAATCTCCGTGGAAACCATTAATCTATGACTTTTTGTTTACTTGTTTGTTTACATAGAAAGGGGAAGACTTAAGTCTGCAGTTATTTTATTTGTTTGTACTGTTAGACCAGCATCTATTTTATGGGAGACGTTTGTTATTTCATTTCAACCTTGCACAGCTTTATATTAGATGTTATGTGATCCTATCTCGCCTACATTCTGTACTGATGGGCTCGGAGCCGATCCCTCGGCTCCGACTCGGCACGCTATGCTATAGAGCGAGGCCTCTTATTGGCTGAGCTATTTCTTATCCCAGGATGCACCACCACTAATCCCCCAGATCTCGTTTGCCGCTTACAAGCTAAGACGTGGTCTCAACTTGGCTGGGCTAAGTACTAATTTATTTAGGCTTTTCCTGTCAGGAATTTGCTTGCTTTGAACCCAAAAGCTGTTTTAACAGCTATTGTTGTGATACGAGTGTGTATTGAACAGTTTTGTTGAGGAATTTGTGTTTTTCGTCAAGGGAAGGTTTCCCGTTTTAGTTAGAGGGGCCTTCCCCTGTTGCTATTTGCTATTCTAGCGTTTTATTTGTGGGTCAAGTACCCGTTTAAGTTAGAGGGTCTTGACTCTCTCTTTCTGTGTTGTTTTTTGTACAACTGTATTGTTGTTATAAAAAAAAAAAAAAAAAAAAAAAACTTTATATTTTTTGTACTTAAACTGTTAAGTTTTGGTGTGTTTCTCTTTAGACAGGTGTGTTATCTCTAAATTAGACATGTCCAAAGAGCATAGACCCTCCGGGTTTAAAAAGTGCGCGAGGTGTGGTTATAAGATGTCCATAACGGACGACCACTCTTCGTGCGTCTATTGTTTAGGCGCCAAGCACCTACAAGAATCATGTAGCATGTGTCACGCCTTCTCATCAAGGGTCCTCCAGGAGAGAAAAAACAAATTAATCCTTAAGGGGTTAATTAAGCCATCCTTCGAGGAGGCTTTATCTTCCTCTCCCTCTCCTTCAAAAAAGAAGAAAGCGTCGGCTCCGACCAGTTAGTCGGAACCGACTGCCAAAAAACCTAGGCAGACTTCTCCATCGGCTCCACGGACTTCAGAGCCGAGGGCGGAACGGTCTGCCTCGATGCCTCCAGTCTCGACTCCTCTGGTTTCGGAGCCGAGGACTGGGGCATCGAGAGGCGGGTCACCTTCATCGGCTCCACTGATATTGGAGCCGATGAGGGTTGCCGGCTCAGACTCTTCCCCTTCGGAGCCGAAGTCCTCGTCAGCACCGAGGGAAATTACCTTGAGATCTCCCTCGGAGCCGATAATTATAGAATCCATTCGGAGCCGGTCCCCTAGTCCTTTGGAGCCGATGGAGAAATCGGTTCGGACCCGATCGGTATCGTCCAGATCATCCAAGATGTCTGATTCGGACATCGACAGGGTGCTCCTAAGACTCTTCCAGTCTCCGGTGTTCCAAAAGCTAGTTTCGGCTCCAGCCCATTCGGCTTTGGAGCCGATGGTCCACCTTGCTACTATGGTTCCTCCTCCAACAGCCTCGGCACCGTTGGAGCCGGTGCTGGTGGAACCGGTGGAGGTTTTAGGGTCGGGCCCGACCCTTACTCCAACTCTGGCTCTTGGGTCGGAGTTCGGTACGCGGACTTCTTCCGTCGGCCCTGGGGGGAATGCTTCGGGATTGATGTTTTCGGTCCCAAGTCTCCCTCTCGGTGCGTCGGCTGCAGGAGTGCCGTCTACCGTCGTGGCCACGGAGGTGGGACCCTCCCAGGATTCTGGTGGTCCCGCCTTCAGGGCTATGAGGAGTGCGTTAGCCAAATCATCTTTGGCTACCTCCACGGTCTCCCCAGCTCCTTCCCTGCATACCGAGACTGGGTCTTTGGCAGTCCCCCTGTCCTTAGACAGCGGAGCCCTGGGGCCTGAGGTTACCCCCACTGGGGTTTCCCCCCCTCCTGGAGGTCCTTCTGAAGCTTCTTCAGAAGAACCCCCCAGGAAAAGATCGTGCAAGAGGAAGCACGTTGACTTCCCTGATGAGTCTCTTACATCAGACACTGATCTCGATGATGCAGAAGGGTCCCCTAAGTCGTCCTCGGATGATGTCTCCTTTGCAGACATCCTGGAAGCCCTTAAACAACGAGGCGGCTAGCAGTCCAAACCCCCTTCTGCTGATGAGTCGGTGTTCCTTAAGGCCTTCGGGGCTCAGACCTCCACCTCCTGGGTGTCTCCGCCCTTCGACGAGCTCTTGGATTTGATCTGTCGAAGGGCGTGGGAACACCCAGACTCTGTGGAACCGGTGCCTGCTCGTCTGAATAAGTTCCTCTCGGCACCCCCTGAAAAAGAGTTTCTAACTAAAGGTGTGGCTGTAGATGCTTTGGTGGTGGCATCTGCTACCCAGCAAGATGTAGCAGAGGCTACGACTTCCGTCCGTCCTCCTAATAAGGAGTCTAGGAGCATGGATCGGTACGGAAAGCGCACCCTAAGTTCAGCGGCCTTTACATTAAGGTCCTTGAACTACCTTACGCACTTTACTAGATTTCAGAGGGATCTGATTAAAGAACTTTCCGATACCCTCTTGGGTAACCTGCCTGAGGAGCTGGCCCAGACGGTTGGCTCTCAGCTGGCTACATTGTCGTCCATTTCAAACTCGTCCATGAGGCTCATTTCTTATGCGGCCGAAGGGGCGAGTAGAGCGGCGGGTACAGGCATTGCTCTACGGAGACAAGCCTGGCTCCGCCTGTGTCATTTCGCGGAGGCCTTTAAGTCTTCCTTTGCCGACGCCTTTGATGGGTCCTCCCTGTTTGGACCCAAGGTAAAGGACACACTGACCCGCTGTAACAGGAGGGTAAGACTCTGACTGTCAGGGGCACGATTTTCCACTCCCTTCGGCTTTATCCTAAGTCTAAAAGAGGAGGGAAAATGTGGTTCCGAGATCTCAGAAGCCTTACCCTCTCAGCAGGAGGATCCCTTCCAGAGGCAGGAGGGGAAATTCTTCCGGAAGACGCCGTCCCAGAGGCGGCAGAGGCCCTCGCAACACTGGAGACCGCGAGTCCTTTCATGGCTCTTCAGCCTTTCACAGTCCCTGAGGGATTGCCCGACTGTGCAGCTCCGGAGCCAGTCGGGGTCGTTTTCAAGCACCTAAAAGCCTGGGAAGGTATCACTCAGGACCGATGGGTGCTTCGAATTATCGCCGGAGGTTACACCATCCCTTTCTCTCACTCTCCACCTCAGTCCAAAAAAATCCCGGACCCGCCACCCAGTCAACGGGATACTGCAGCCTCAGAAGTTTCAAAGCTGCTGCAAAAAGGAGTCATCCAACCGGTCCCCGCAGACCAGATCGGATTAGGGACTTACTCAAGATTCTTTTTGGTGCCAAAAAAGACTGGGGACTTGAGGCCCATTTTGGACCTCAGCATTCTAAACCGTTCAGTCAGAAAGTCCAAGTTCCGAATGGTCACCCTACAAACCATTCTCCCACTGCTGGAGAAAGGTGTTTGGATGTGCTCCATAGATCTCAAGGACGCTTATTACCATATCATGGTACATCAAGCGTCCAGGAGACATCTGCGCTTCAGCCTAGGAGGCAGTCATTTTCAGTTCCGCGTGCTGCCCTTTGGTCTCACCACAGCCCCCAGGGTGTTCACTAAGTGTTTGGCAGTCGTGACTGCTCACCTGAGAAGTCTAGGATTCCAGGTGTTTCCGTATCTAGACGACTGGCTCCTAACTGCCACCTCCAAGCATCTACTACTGCGGAGCCTACAAGCCACTATATCACTGGGCAATTCCCTTGGAATCACCTTCAACTGGCCAAAGTCTGTGTTGCTGCCATCTCAACGAATAAGATTCATAGGGGTAGAGATAGACTCAAACCGAATGCGGGTCTATCTACCTACAGACAGAATACAAACCATACAGACTCAAGTTCAAGCCTTACTTCCCAGGTCCAAAGCCCCAGCCAGAATGGTCCTGCAGCTATTGGGATCCATGTCCGCCACGGTTCTTCTAGTCCCCTTGGCAAGGTTGCACATGAGAATTCTCCAGTGGCTTCTTTCAGCTCAGTGGTCCTTTCAGGAACTCCCTCTCAGTCACCTCATATGGATCACGGAAACATGCAAACGGGACCTTCGCTGGTGGCTAGTGCCCTCCAATTTGGATCAGGGACGACCCTTTGTTCCACCTCCTCCTGCGGCCACTTTGACCACGGACGCCTCCCAGATGGGGTGGTGGGGGGGGGCATTCACTGGGCAGGTCAGTCCAAGGCAAATGGCACCCAGAAGAGACCCTACTTCATATCAACATCCTAGAAATGAGGGCGGTGCTTCTGTCCCTTCAAGCCCTTCACGATTACCTCCCTCAGGGCGTAATTGCCGTTCACTCAGACAACATGTCAGTTGTCTGGTACCTGAGCAAACAGGGACGGACCAGATCCTATCCTCTTTGCAGAGAGGCCATGAGAGTCTGGGAATGGGCAGTCTCAACCAAACGCTTTCTAGTGGCTACTCATATCCTGGGCAAGTCCAATGTGATAGCCGACAGACTGAGCAGAACCATCCTCTCTCCTCACGAATGGTCTCTGAACATGACAGTTGCAAGTCAGATTTTCAGCAAATGGGGAGTTCCGTGTTGCGACCTCTTCGCGACTCCACTAAATGCGTGCAAAAATTCTTCTCCCTAACCCGGCTCTGGGAAGAGCCCCATGGACGACTAGCCCGTCCTTGGCCCACCGGCTTGCTTTATGCCTTCCCCAGTTCCTCTCCTTCCCAGGGTGATCCAAAAGGCATCTCTTGGGGAGCAAAATGATCTTAGTTGCTCCTTACTGGCCTCGTCAAGTATGGTTTCCCTATCTTCGAAATATGCTCTGGAAGGTCCATGGTTCCTGGATCAGATCCCAGACCTTTTGGTTCATCAGTCGGGACTGTTCCACCAGTCCCTGCACACCTTAAAATTGACGGCTTGGCTCCTCCTCTTCCAACTATAGTCAGGAGTCATACATTGGATCCAGAGGTTGTACACATATTATCTTCGCCCATAAGTCTGCTACAAAGAAACTGTATTCTAGCAAATGGAAAAGATTTGCTATTTGGGCTCAACTCCGGGCCTGGATCCCATCACTATTCCCGTGGCAGAAGTACTAAATTTTTAACTTCTCTTTTCAATCAAGGCTCTTCAGTCTCTACCATCAAGGTTCAATTGGCAGCGATTTCCAATTTTCACGAATCTGTAAACCCACCTTTAATGAGCAACAGATTGTGTAAGACCTTCTTGAAAGGTGCTGCGCTTTTAAGACCTCCGATTTCTCATCCTGCTCCTCCATGGGATCTCGATGTGGTGTTACGCGCCTTAACTTCCTCCCCCTTCGAACCGGCAGCTACATGTGATCTAAAATTTCTATCGTGGAAGACTGCTTTCCTGGTGGCGATTACTTCTGCCAGAAGAGTTCAGAGCTTCAAGCTTTGTCTGTAAAATCCCCGTACTTGGTTTTTCACAAAGACAGAGTATCTCTCAGGCCAAATCCTTCCTTTGTCCCTAAAGTTTGTTCCAGTTTCTGCCTACAACAATCATTAGAACTTCCAGTCTTTTTTCTGAAATATTCTAACAAAGCGGAATTCATATTCCACACATTAGATGTCCACAGGCAGTTGCGTTTTTATTTAGACAGGACCAAACAAACAAGGAAAACAGATCAGTTGTTTGTATCCTTTGCAGACAATAAATTGGGCAAAGCTGTCACAAAGGTCACTATTGCCAAATGGATCAGGGACTGTATTACTCAAGCTTATTCTTATTCTAACAAAGAGCTTACCACCACTGTCAAAGCTCATTCTACAAGGGCTATGGCTACTTCGATAGCATTTCATTCTAAGCTTGCCATTAGTGACATTTGTGCTGCGGCTACATGGTCTTCCCCGCACACTTTCATTTCCCACTACAAATTGGATGTGGCATCTAGTGGACGAGCTTCATTTGGTTCCACAGTGCTCAGGAGTGTTTTCCAATGAGCCACCCAAGATTTAGGTGCTAGGGACGCTGTCCCATCAGTACAGAATGTAGGCGAGATAGGATCACATAACATCTTTTAGTTATGTACTTACCATAACTTTAGATGTTTGGGAACCATCTCTACATTCCTATAACCCACCCTCCTTCCCCCTTCCTTGGAGATCAGAGGATATCAGAAGGTCCGAATCCTGTTGTTTCATCTTGAAACATCTAACAATGTTATATAAACAAGTTGTGCATGTGTGCATGAATGCAGACAAACAAGATCTGGGGGATTAGTGGTGGTGCATCCTGGGATAAGAAATAGCTCAGCCAATAAGAGGCCTCGCTCTATAGCATAGCGTGCCGAGTCGGAGCCGAGGGATCGGCTCCGAGCCCATCAGTACAGAATGTAGGCGAGATGGATCCCAAACATCTAAAGTTATGATAAGTACATAACTAAAAGTTTTTCAACAGTATCTTCTCTGAGGCAGAGTTTGTGTTTTTGCAGCAATTTAGATTGACCTGCACCTGCATATTTATTCTGGTGTTGCCTCTGTAACTTAGACATTCAAAAGAATACATTACATATTTCTTGAAAACTCAAACTACTTTGTTGAACATTTCAGTGACCTGTTAATGACCTTCATCATGTAATCTTGGGTTTGAGTCACCCTGTCTTTGCTTGACAACTGAATTGACTAAGTTTACTGGAAAGTGCTACTAGGTCACACTTAACAAAGACACTTGATCGTTAGAGGGTTACAACTGAATTTCACCCTACCATATCTGAAGGGGGAATGTCCCAGCACACTGGGCCAGGGCTCTTTTCACTCTAAATATTTTATTCCTTAGCAACAGAAAATAAAAAGGGTTGTTGCCAAGCATAGGAGCCAATAAGAAGGAAAATAATCAGATATCCTGTAGAGGTATTATTTTGGAAATTTTATGAAAATCTGCATAAAGCAGAGAAATGCTGAAATCGAGAAAAAGTACAAATAGAAATATTTATGGAAGAATTAAATATTCCAAGGTTATAGGTAGATGAGACTTGATTATTAACAGTTAAGATAGGAAAAAATGGTGATGTATAAACAATCTACAGGAAAGTTTCCAGGAATAGGTGGTATGTATGTGGAACTTCAGAAGCTAGGAGGGAAGAAAGTGATAAAGATCTGGAAAGTTTTATTGAACAGTATTTTAAAAGGAGAAGATGAACCAACATCCTGGAACAAAGTTGTGGCAGCTGTAATACATAAAGATAATTAAGACCCGTCAGATCCAGCTTCATATAGGCTCATTTTGATTATAAACCACAACTATAAAGTGTTTATGTTTATAAAGGCTAAAGGAATGGCAAAGGTGTTGCCAAAATTGACAGATATGGATGAATGTGGAGGGGAGGCAGACATCTGACAACATTAACAGAACAATGTCCAGAGAGAAGCAGATTGTAAAAAATACCACTACTGTTGATGGCTCTTGTTTCACAGAAAGCATTTGACAGAGTAAGTGGGTTTTTATGAGTAGGGCAATAGAAATATTTGCATTCCCTGACACAATAATAAGGTTAATTAGAAGACATACGAGGGATCAGACTCAAAAATTAAAGAGGGAGGAGGGAATTTCCTCTCTGATAAGTTCTGTTTGCAAAGCAACCAGGCAGGAGAGCCCTCTTTCCCCTTTGTTATTTGTACTGTATTTAGAACCACTGGCAAAGAAAATAAGGGACTCAGAAATTCAAGGACATAACTGGTATAGTAATCAAGGAAAGGTGGCTTTATTAACAGATGATATTATTTTGTACCTGCTAAAACCAGAAAAGGACATTTTAGTGTTGTGGAACATTCTGAGACAGTTTCAAGTCTTCTCGGGATACAAAATTAATGAAGATAAAACAAAGGCAATAGCTGCAAACTACATACCCACACACCAGTTTGTTCAGCAATACCCATATTTATGAGGATGTGATAAAATGAAGTACTTAGGAGTATGGGCTAAAAAGGATTCTTTATGGCAGCTAAGGATACGTGGGAGGAAAGTGAACAAAAGATAATACAAAAATTGAGAAACTGAAAGCTCTGTTTTATGGATATGGATAGGAAAAAGAAGTTATGTCTTACCATAACGTTCCATTTGTATTGTTGATCCTCGTTCAGTCATTACATGTGGGTATCGGTTCCGACCTCGGAACCGAACCGGCCATCTTCCAAGCTCGCGTCAGCTACAAACTCTTGAGCTAAAACACTTACCCAGAATTCCCCTCTCCCTGTTACCTCAGATTGAGTTTGCAAATCAAAAGAAGGTAGAGGCTATCTCTGGTCAAATGACCTAATAGAACTGGATGGTGAGATCCACTAGAAGCCACAGGAGGGGGAAGGAGAGAGGGTCGTAATGACTGTACTAGGATCAATAATACAGATGGAACATTATGGTAAGACATAACTTCTTTATCTGATATTGTTAATCCTTGATCATTCCTTACGTGTGGGACAGAGTCCCCAACTACCTCTATTCCTGGGAGGCTCTCATGGAAGGACATTCCTGAGCACCATAGTACCAAAAGATGCTCTTCCCCTGGAGGCCAAATCCAATTTGTAATGATGGATGAAGGTATGAGGAGTAGACCAAGTTGCAGCTGCACACATGTCATGCAAAGAAGCTCTGGCATGGAAGACAGCAGAAGTTGCCACCGACCTTGTAGAATGAGCCTTTATGGTAGTAGGTAATGGGATATTACGTTGTGTATAAATGAAGGTCACACAGTCTTTCAACCATCTAGCCAATGTGAACTTAGCAACAGCACATCCTAATCTAGGTCCAGAATAGGCTCAAAATAACTGGTCTGATTTACAAGAGGCCTTAATCCTGTTCAAGTAGAAGCAAATTTGCCTGTGAATATCTAGGGTATGTAGGCAATACTCTCCTTTGTTTGAATAGTTGGGGAAGAAAACTGGCAATTCAATGGTTTGATTAATGGACATTTCAGAGATCACTTTTGGCAGAAAGGAAGGATTAGTTCTCAATTACACTCTATTTCTATGAAAAGTCAAATATAGACTCTTGATGCATAAGGCTTGAAGCTTAGAGATACGTGTGGCAGAAGTAATGACGACCAAAAACAAGGTTTTCCATGACAAGTATATGAGGTTGCAAGAAGAAGCTGGTTTGAAAGGTGGCATTGTCAAAGCTTGTAGGACTAATGACAGGCACCATGGTTGAATAGGTTCTCTAAAAGGGGGTTTTAGATGATTCACACCTTTTATGAAAGTCTTGCATAATTTGTGTGACATAAGAGAGGAGTCTTGGACACCATCACAGAAATTAGACATTGCAGCCAGATGAACTCTAATGGTAGAGACCGATAGACCGGATTGAAATAGGTCGGCTAGATACTCCAGTACTATCGACAATGGTGCTGAAAAGGGATCTACCTGCTTTTCTTTCAGCCAAAAGGTAAATCTTTTCCACTTGCTTAGATAAGTAATTCTGGTGGAAGACTTATGAGATGCAATAAGAATGTCACGTACTGGCAAAGAAAGATCATTCTGCCTGGCAATCAAGGGAACTGGAGGAGCCAAGCTGTGAGCTTCAGGCTGTCCAAGTTGGGGTGAATCAGATTCTGAGGAAGGCAGATCAACCCCGAGGTTGGATGGAGAATCCACTGTTGATCTAACAGGTGAGGCCAAAGGAAGAGGAACCAAATCTAACGAGGCCAATATGGTGCTATGAGGATCACTTTGCTCTTCAACCGACAGGCTTTCTTCAGAAACTGGGGAATGAGGGGGAGAGGTGGAAATGCATAAAGTAGACCTGAGGGCCAATCGTGGACTAGAGTGTCCCTGGGTGACTGTCCCGGAGGGGGAATCAGGGCGAAGAAGTTCCTGCATTTGTAGTTGGTTGGGGGATGCAAAGAAGTCGCAACAATGCAAAGAAGTCGCAACAAGGAAGACCCCAGTGGTTGAAGATCTCCGCCACTATCGAGGGATTCAGGGACCACTCGTGAGGTTGTAGAATGCACCTTGTGAGTCTTGTCTGCTACCATGTTGGAACTCCCGGGAATGTGCATTGCTAAAAGAAAACGGTTGGTAGCCATCGCCCATTGCCATATCCTCATGGCCTCCCGACAGAGTGGGTAAGATTTGGTTCCACCCTGTTTGTTGATGTAACAGACCACTGCCAAGTTGTCTGATTGTATCGCAATAGTCCCAGACGGCAGCAGGGAATTAAATGCTTGCAACGCCAGAAGCACCGCCCTCAGCTCTAGAACATTTATATGCAGATGGGCCTCCAATTCGGACCAAGTACTTTGGACTATCTATCCCTGACATAGCCCACCCCACCCCATCAGGGAGGCATCTGTGGTCACTGTAGCCTTGGGCTGTTGGGGGGAGAAGGGGCGAGACCATTGTGATGAGTCACAGTGAATTGGCCATCCACCAATTTAAATCCTGTTTGCACCTGTGATTTACCCAAATCTTGGCTGAAAGAGGTTACTGAAAAGGATACCACTGGGTGAGCAGGAGCCATTGTAGAAGCCTCATGTGAAACCTGGTCAGGGGAACAATAGTGATGGAGGCTGCCATGGAACCCAACAGCTGTAGGACAGAGTGAGCTGTGGATTTCTCCCTTGAAAGGATTGGGATCAGTTGTTGCTTTATCCTTAGAATTCTGTGCTCTGGAATGGATGCTCTGCAATTCTTTGTATCCAAGATGACCCCTATGAATTCTGTGGACTGAGATGGAGTGAGATTGGATTTTTGCCAGTTTATGGTTATGCCTAGCCTTTCTGCAGCGAGGAGAGAGTATGCCAGGGCTTTTTCCAATAGATGTCTGGTGGGGGTGGAGATGAGCCAGTCGTCTAGGTATGGAAACACCTGGAATCCTTTTAGTCGCAAATAAGCTGTTATGACTGCCATGCACTTTGTGAACACTCTGGGGGCTGCAGAGAGTCCGAAGGGCAGTACTCTGAACTGATAGTGACTGGCTCCCGCACAGAAGCGCAGAAATCTTCTTGATGGCCTGTCCACTTTTATGTGGTAGCATGCATCTTGAAGATCTATCGAGCACATCCAATTGTCTTTCTCCAAAAGCGGGAGGATAGACTGTATTGTGACCATCCAGAATTTTTGTACTCTTACAAACTTGTTAAATACACTGAGATCCAAAATTGGTCTCCAGTTCCCGGTTTTCTTTGGCACCAAAAATAATCTTGAGTAGAATCCGGATCCTATCTGGTCTGGAGGGACTATTTGGATGACTCTTTTTCTTAGCAGCTTTGATATCTCTAATGCTGCTTCTTCCCTTTGACTGGGTGGAATGTCGGGGTAAGTTTGTTGGGGGGGGGGGCAGGACAAAGATGGAAGGGAATATGATAACCTCTGGTTATTATCCTTTGTACCCAAGAATTGGTGGTGATGGTTAGCCAGTCAGAAGGGTACAAAGAGAAATGATCCCCAACCACCTCCAGAGGAAAGCAGTTGGGCCTCTCTTCAGGAGCGCTGGTAGGATTGGCCAGGAAAAGAGTCCCTGGAACCCTGGTTACGTGGACACCCTCTGCCCCCGAAAAGAGTGTCTTCCCTGTGAGTTTCCCTCTCTGCCTCTAGGGGAGAACTCGGCCTGTGTGTCATGAAAAGGACCCTGAGACTTTTTGTACCATATTTTCCCACTCTTCTGGTTTCTGGAGAAAGCCTGTTGAGGGGAAGAATAATGGCCACCCATGGCAGAAAGGGTCTTACCATCCTGTTCACATCTGGCCAGTGTGCTTTTAACCTTGGGCCAAACAATGAAGAGGCTTCGATGGGAGCGTTGAGAAAGGAAGCCTTGAAGGGTTCCGCAAAATTACATAAGCGCATCCAGGCGTGTCATCTCAGAACAATGCCTGAACTTGCCGTTCTAGCTGCTCCTGATGCGTGAGATATCAGGCGCATGGAGGAGTTAGATATTGATTCAATGGTGGCCCGCTGAGAGGCCACTTTGTCATGGACCTCATCAGACACGGCACCAGCCAAAGTTTCAGAGAGCTCAGAAATTAAATCTCTTTGAAGCCTGGTAAAGTGTGCCATATAGTTCAGGGACCTGATTGCAAAGGTAGCTGATGCAAAAGTACGCTTCCCTATTCTGTCCAGAGCCCGGGACTCTTTGTTGGGCGGATGGACAGTCTGGCTTTCTTCTTCTGCCAGGTCCTTCTTAGTTGCGGCGGCCACCACCAAAGCATCTAAAGGAAGACCTTTGGACCAATGAGGGTCAGTAGCAGGAGGGGACAAAATTTTATCTGGCCTCCGGGGTATGGCCTCAACGGTGTCAGGAGCCTTCCACGCATGCTGCATGACGAGCCGGACCAGTTCGTCAGCAGATGGAGTAACCCAGGAGGAAGGGGGCCGGGCGAGAAAGGCCTGCAGGAATACAGACTCTTCAGAGGTCGGGTTTGAGGGCTGCCAGTCACCTCTCTGTTTAAGAATTTTGAGAATATCACCAAAGGATACCTCAGAGGGTGAGCGAGGGGACCCTTCCCCATCATCAAAATCTGTGTCTTTGGTAAGGGACTCCTCTGTGGAGTCTATGTGCTTCCTCTTGCACAAGCTTTTCTGATGAACCCCCTCAGAGGGAGAAGCTGGGGAAGACAGCGCAAAAGGGGTTTCCTGTGGGAGTATATCCTGAGGCCCTTGCGCCCGGTGTCTGCCAGGAGCGACTTGTGTACATTGCGGTCTGGAGGAGAGCGGGGAGACTGATAGCACAGGATCGCCATTAGTTGGAAGGCCGGTCCACCTGAAGAGGAGTGAGTGTCCAGGACAGGGGTCACCCCTCTCCTAAGTGGCTCAGCCTGCCGACTCGGAGTCCCTGGATGACTGTGAAACACCAAATTATGTATGCCACAGCTGACATCCTGGGTCGTAGGAAAACTCTCCTGCCACAAAGGCAACTGTGGTTCCTTAGTGAGGTCCATAAAGGGAACCATAGAGGGGGAAGACTGTGCTATATCAAGGGGCTTCAAAGGCAATGAAGGAGGAGAATAAGTAGGGGTCTTTGGCAAAGGGTGATCACCTCCCAAGGAAGGATAGGTCCTGGGGGATGGGATACCTCTGGCCAAAAGCACTTGCTCCACAAGACGCAACATGTCATGTTCAGAGAGGCTTCTAGTGGATTTCACGCTCACGGCAGGTCTGCACTGAAAACAACGGGGCTGTAAGGGACTGAACTACAGGTGTCTGTACCGAGGAAATCATCGGTGCCGAAGTCATAGTCTGCACCGGCGATAAGGTTGTTGCCGAAGTGGCTGTCGGCGCTAAGGCTGGAACCGAAAAAATCGGTGCCAATAACTGAATTGTCAGTGCTGAGAGGGTAGTCGGTGCCGGGTAAGTTGTCGGAGCCGATATCGTAACAGTCTGCATCGACTGGATAGTCGGTGCCGGTGGAGAAGTCTGAACCAAGGAGCCCCTCGGTACCGATACGGTAAAGGACACGCCTTTATATGTTCGTCACTCTTTTTCTTATGGGATCTTGGAGGGGTTGAAGCCTCCGACCCAGAAATAGCCTCTGAAAAGGGAGACTTAAGTACCCCTTCAATAACAATTTATTTTTTTCTCTCAATCAACGTCCTGTTAGAGAAATTCTTACAAATTCCACAGGACGGGTCAACTGTTAAATGAGGCACACCCAAGCAACAGACACACAGGGAATGCGCATCTGAAGTCGGTAATTTATGGCCACAATCTGAACATCTCTTAAATCCTGGACTACCTTTTTATCTGCCATGTTAGGAAAGAAGGAAAACCAGAAAAAATACCAGCAAAGGTACAAGAAATACCCGAAAGTAAGGAGGAAACGGGTTTACCAACGAAGGTAAAAAAGAAATTACCTCGCGGTAAAGAGGAGGAAGGGGAATAAGATTCAAGAAGGGACAGTCACTAAATGCGACAAGGTAAGAGAAAACTATCTAGTAACTTTTCTGTGAGAAAAAGTTGTTTTAGATTAGTATGACAAAAAATACTGTACTTAGCTCAAGAGAAGTAGTTTGACACGACCGAATGGCGATGTGGCAAACGAAATCTGAGGTAACAGGGAGAGGGGAATTCTGGGTAAGAGTTTTAGCTCGAGAGTTTGTAGCTGACACGAGCTTGGAAGATGGCCGGCTCAGTTCAGAGGTCAGAACCGATACCCACAAGTAAGGAATGAATGAGAATTAACAATATCAGATGGGTCTATTTTATATATTCGAATGCTTAAATGTTTGAATCACTAAAGATCGAACTTTAGTGATCGAGCATTTAAATGTTCAAATATTTAAAAAAAAAAAAAAAAAAAAACTAAACCATGTAAGTGGGGGGGGAGCAAGCCCCCCTGCACCCCCACACCTCCCGCTACTTAAATATACCAACTCCAAGATCGTGCTACAGTGTAGGAAATGGGAAATTTTCCATTTCCGCACTGTAGCACACTAAAGTGCAATCTCAGAGTTGGTATATTTAAGTAGCAGAGGGTGTGGGGGTGCAGGGGGGACCCTTTACTTTTTCTTTTTTTTTGTAAATATTTATTTTTAATATATTTGAACATTTAACTGTTCGATCACTAAAGTTCGCTCTTTAATGATTCGAGCATTTAAGCATTTGAATATATAAAATAGACCCGGAAAGGAAGATACAATCAGTGAAAATGTTTTTAGCCCCTTAGTTCTATACCCAGGTCAGGCAGATTTTTATCAACCCGAGAAAAGTTGTGGAAAGTAATTATTAAAGACTTGAAGGATTTTATCAGGGAGGGGAAGAAGGCAAATGTTAAGAGGGATATGCTGATCCTTCTAGTAGAAGAAGATGGTTTGGGATTATGTTATTTGAAGGGGTATTTCAGAGCTACACAGTTAAGGTTCCTATACAAAGGACAAGCAAAAAGCTATAATTCAAAGTGGAAAGGAATGACGAAGATATAGTGGGTAAGCTCAATAAATAAGGAAAGACTGAGATTTTGGATGTAGACTCTTAAGGAGAATAACCATCACCATACAGAATATTACAATCATAAAGTAGCAAAAAGTATTCTAAAAACTAAGCCAACACCAAAATGGAGAAATGATACTCTGCCGATAGGGATGACTGCAATTAGGGGTACAAAGGATAAGTAAGAGGGAGCTGGAATTTACTGGAGAAAACAGGCAAAAGAACCAAGGTATTGGGAGTAAATAATTAGAGAAGGAAAAGTAACAGAATGGTATGAGGCCAATAATACATTTGGACTGCAGGCTAGAGACCGCCTTCCCTGTCAAGGATTTATATCACTGTACGGGAAAAAAGAAAGGACTAGGGGGATTCTAAATGAAAGACCAGCACTGGTAGAGTTTTTAGCTGAATGTAGAACAGAAGCCGCTGTTAAAAAAGGGACAATTAGAAGGTCATATTGCATGATAACAATAGGAATCAATCAGAGGAGGTTAGGAAGGATTGGGAAGACAGATTGGATAAGCACTGGGCAGGTGAAAATGAAGATATTAAAATTGAATGTGGAATGACTGAAGAACATTACTGGAAGAAAAAAGAAAAACATGACAACATGCTCAAGCTTTGGATGTACAAAGCCAGCTGGGTGAGAACTGTATACTTGCAAATGTAATAAGCAATGAAGAACAGTGGGATTAATAAGACTAATGGTGATGAAGATCATTCATTTGTAACAACTGATAGAGCAGACATTACTGAATTAAAAGTTGAAGATTCTTCAGATCTGGCCAGAAAAGATATTCTTGTAATTGGATATGCAATTATTAGAGAAACTGACACTTATGTTTGCAGAGAAGATAATGAACATCAAGTAGTACTATGCCTGCCAGGAGCAAAAATAGAGGATGTGAGAAATGCCTTGACATGCCTTAATGTTAGGAAGTTTGGATGTGTTTTTATTCATGTTGGTACAAATGACCTCATCCACAAGGACTCTGACTGTTATTAGAGAACTTACAGCCCTCTTAGATAGCATAGCTTGTACAGGTGTTAGTACATAATTTTTCAAAAGTCACAAATAGAAAGGAGTCAGGTCACCTTGAATGAAAAGATTTTTTTGGGTAAATACCTAGATGAAAAAAATGTCCCATTTTAAAAAATGGAAACGTGTAGAGCATCTGAGCCTAATTTTGGGCACACGTTTTTAGACAAGATGGCATGCACTTGTCAAGACAAACAACTGGTGTCAGAGCCATGGACTAAAACTAAATGCCAAGAAAAGCATAATAGTATCCTTTGAGAAGTTATCCAATCCATTCCTGGTAACTATCATATTGACAACACACCCCTTAGAGTTGACCCAGCAGTCAGGGACTTAGGGACACACATAGGTAGTAATCTAGCCTTTGATCATCATGTGTCTACAGTGGTGAGGAAATCATTCTATGTTGCACAACCTATAAACAAAGGTATAGCATCCAAGTCCAAGGAAGTCATTGTTCCACTGTATTTGGCATTCATCAGACCTACCATTGAGTACAATGCCCCCGTTGGTATGTACCTAACCAGGTATATCCAACAACTGGAAAGGCCACAGAGATTCCTCACCAAGGGTGCCGAAACCATAGAGCGAGGGGGAAGGGGCGCCTCCCCCCAACTTTGAAATGCCAACCATCCAACTTACATTTACTCCAGACCATCACCGAGTCCGAGATCGCACCATTCTGACACATTTAATTACAAACTCTATCTCTGAGATCACACTACAGTGATAGAAATGTTAAATTTCCCAATCCCCACTGTGGTGCGATCTCGGATCTCCATTCAGACAGCTGCCTGCATCAATAAATGTGCAGTGGGTGTGGCAGCGGGGCTAAAAAGTTCAATTAATATTTTTAAACAACTCCAACTGCCTGGCAACTCATTTGCAAACTCCATCTACGAGATAGGCAGGTAAAATAAAGATCTGAAACACACAGGTTGCTTTATTATTAGCTCTGTAATAAGCTGCAAAACAGCTACTACAAGGTGACACAGCTTTATACCCTCTTAGCTCCCTTTTAAAATAGTTAAGTCTTTAATGGCTTCTTGAAAACAAACGTACTTGTTGAGTGCACAATGCACACCATGCCTCACCTTTGCAGCCAATAAAAGTAGCTAGGGCATCTGTCCTCTAGCTTTTCAAGCCAGTGGTACTTTTTTCACTGACCATCTCTCCGAAATAAAGTAGCTTGCAGCAGCAGAGGCCATAATATTTGTAAATGCCAACACAAATGTCTAATGCAACAAAACTGTACCTACCACTTGCTTTCAGACTGGATTATTTGTTTGACAGCAGTTAGTATAACATGGTAGGACAAGTTATAGATTTTGAGAATCTACAAATGTTTCTTGCTAGATTGTCAACAACAAAAAATGGCTTACCAAACAACAGGAGATGTTTATTTTCCCTGGACTGGTACTCCACATCTCATCTTAGAGTACCTATTGTAGTTATAAGTTGGGTAATTCTTGCAGGGAGTGAGATTGTGGTAACACAAGTCTTCCTGGCAAAGAATAGGAACACAAGCAGGTGCAACTGAAGCAATGCACAAGTTCAGAAAAATAATATAGTAATCGCTTCCGTGGAATAGCCAGTAGCAATGCAATTTCTAGTAGGGATATAGCAAGAGACATGCATTTTGTACTCGGACCTCATGCAGTAGCCTGCCCCACACCATCAATCCATTATTTAATAAATTGATTCAGCCCTGAAAAAAGAGTCTGAGGAAGAGTAGTGTTACATGTCTCTGCTGAAACAAAGAGCCAGATGTTACTACAAGTAAAACACCTCGTCACCTCCCAAAGTACAGCCAGGCAAGTGACAGGTAAAGGAAGCAAACTAGTGTAGGCATGCAGTATTGTAGTTAGTCAATACAGATGGTAGTTATTTCAGTTTGTTGACTGGAATAATTTGAGCTGAGTAGGCTAACCTGTTTGTTTTTTAAGTTGTTTAAACGGAATCCTTACATGACTGAATTGAAGTTAAATTGGATAAGGATCCGATAGCTTGCACTGCTGTGCTCTGCCTCTGCTGTTGGGTTCCTCCATTAACTTGAACTTGTATGAGGAACTGGGGTTGGGGAAAATGTTTGTGCTTGTGCATACATGGACAAAGTCTGGGTGGGATCACTGTGGGGAAAGGATTCATTTGATGTAATTTTATTTTTTACTCTGCAGCCAGTATTTATCTATTTTTATCTTCTTTTTTTAGTTTTGTAACTGGTACAGTTTTCCTTTTTGCTTGCACAATGGAAAAAAAATTAAGGGAACTTTATTGGAAATTGAGTAGTTTATTATACTATGTTAATAGTTATGCAAAGTTTTTATGTGTTGTGCATTTTTGTCTGTATTTTATTGAACATTTCAGGGTTAGTTAACTTACTACCAAAGAATTCAAAGCATCCAAGATGGAAACTTCTGGTAGAAGCTTTATTGTGTTTTTATCTGATTTTTGATATTAGAGTTCTAATAACATGTAACACAAATTTGATTGTCTATATGGTAGTATGTAAATGTGGAGCTTTCGGCATAGGACAAACCTCTAGGATTTTCAAAAATAGAACTGCACTACATGTTAGTGATATAAATTGTAAGAGAACATGAAGTGCTTTATATAAGCACCAGTTAGAACATAAATGAGCACATTTTATTTATATAGGGATAGACAGGGTATTAGGTGATAATTTGACTATGTTACAAAAACATAAAATATTAGATCAAAAAGAAAAGATGTGGATTTTGAAATTGGGCACTTTATATAAACCAGGGTTGAATGAAAACTTATGATATAATGGTTTCCATTAGACAATTTTCTAGTGTTTTTGATATTTCTTGTAAAAATATGTATATTTAATTTGTTTTTTTGTATATTAATTCAGCTGAATCATGTTGCTTGAGTAGTAATGTGGGTGTGTGTGTGTATATATTTTCATGCACATACCAAAAACTATATATTGTCATGTTGCTTTAATGGGCGTTTTGAAACATAAATAAATGTACTGCATGTAGATCCGGGTACTGGTAACACTGAAGATGCCTATTGGGTGAAACCGGTCTGTAGTACCAGGAGTTGTGGCAGTCCGAAGCCACCATGATGTGAGAACAATAAAATTGGATTAAAAGAATTGCTGTTCGCATTTTTGGGCAATGTATGTATGTATGTGTGTGTGTATGTATATATGTATGTATACGTGGGGGGGGGCTGCACCCCCCCCCCGCAACTTAAATATACCAACTCCGAGATCGCACTACAGCGAAGACAAGGGAAATCTCCCGGTCCGTGCTGTATGCCAATCCCCATTCAGAATTTCGAAGTTTTAAAACTTTGAACATATGGTCTTCGATCATATGGGTTTCGAAGTTTTAAGATTTGAAATTCTGAAGGGGACCCATATAGATATATATATATATATATATATATATCTGTCTCCTACAGGCTTTTGAGGGAAGATCTATGCCTGGCATACAGGGCATTGTAAGACCCCACTCCAATGGTCCTCCTGCATATCCACAAAACAGTACCAGAATTACCAGTTCTAAAGACTTAAACTTTGCCTGTGATATAAACAGGACCTGCTGGAGAGACAGGTATATATCCCAGAGACTACCCCGTCTATGGAACAGTCTCTCCATCCATGTGAAGCAGTGTTCCTCCCTAATCCAGTTCAAGTGCAACTTGGACAACTGGATGGGAAACCAGAAATTCATCCCTGGTTTGGTACCTATGTCTCTAGTGCAAACAGGTAACCTGTAAATGGTTAATCTCCCAGGCCCATGCTTACACTTATCAAGAGTATCAGAACTTGTCAGAGACTTTGGATGCATGGTTAGGCTTACAAAGGCCCTTCCGGTCATTAGCCTAGTAAACACCTAAGAACCTATAAGATCAGGAAGATAAATTTTGCAGCAGATATTTTGCAATATTTGAAAAACACAAGGCAGTGTTATTGCCAGGTCGAAATTTTAACAGTTCAACATTTGAAGCATCTCTGAAGGCTGTTAATGTTAAGAGCATTAATAGCAAAGTTTTTATTACATTCCCACAAGTTTGATATTGTTATTATTTGTTAAAATATGGTTAAAGAACAATGACTGGAAAACAGTTCTGTCAGGGTATAAATGTTTTTACTGAAACAAACATTCTAACAAAAATTAAGGTGGAGGTGTTATGACAGGGGATTAAAGAGTGTTATGAGACCTGTGATTATTACATGTTCACTAAACACCAATGCTGTAGCTTGTGTGACTGTGACAATAAAGCCAACCCTGGAACATTTAACAGTTGTTGGAGTGTACAGACCACCAAAGTCAAGTCAAGTGCTGATGACCTACAAGAATTCATACATTTATTGCATAAAATGCAGGAAGGAAGAATAATAGTGGCTGGGGACTTAAATTTACCAGAAACATTCTGGAATAATATTAATTCTACAACATTAGTAATGAAATTATTTACAACGTATGCTCAGGAACAATAATTGCTTCAGATTGTACAGCCTACCAAGGAACAGAATATACTAGACACTGGTTGAGTTCCTAAAGAAATCACTGTTACTTCATATCAAATTTTACCACTGCTGATGTGCAGTGATCATGGGGTTATAAAGATTAATTTGTTGCTTGATAATTCTTCCAAACTGAAACCTAAACGAGTGCACAGAAGCTTAACAACAGATTATATGGAACCAAAACAGTCACTATGTAAAACTAATTGGAGGGATGCGTTCAGTGGAAAAAACTGTAGAAGGAACATGGAAAGTTTTGAAAGGGAAATTGAATGAAAAAAAATTAAAAAAAAAATGTAATATCAGGATCTAGGTACACAATTTCAGGAGGATACATTTACATAAGAACAAGATACTTTGATTAAGGTGACAGACAAAAAAATATAAGAGATGGAAAAGAGGTCAAACAATGACTATGAAAATGAAATAAGCATGACAGAGAGTGTGAGACAACATCAAGAAAAAATTTTAAAAAATGTATATAAAAATAGTGGGCATAAGAAGAAGCCATTTTATAAGATACATAATGATGTAGTAGGAGTAAAGACATAGAAATTGATAATCTGTGTTGTTTCTAAAATTTATTTTCAGGCAACAGATAATACATATATTTACAAAATCTTTTGCAAAGCAGTTTGGCTCTACAAATGGGGTGATAAATTGTCCTAGTGACATCCAATTAAAGTACAGTTGTGTATACTTGTCATAAATGTAGATGTTTGAGTGAATTCACTGCTGCAGTCCTGACTAACACGATTTCCTATTTCAGAAGCTCTTAGTCGGCCTAACTACCAGAGTAAAAAACTCCCTCCCCCCTAAGCTGGTGGACGCCCTACCCTAACATCAGGACAGTTGGGTATAAGGGAGCCAGCCAACACCATGACATCAGTTCTTTCTTTTCCCTAGAAGGTAGGAACCCCATAGATGAATCTCAAGCAAGGGACTAGGAAGGAGACCTATAGGGCATCCCTCCAGAGGGTCCTCTACAAGAGGAGGACAAAGAGAAAAGCTGTTACTGCAAGATGGATAAGGGGGATGGGGGGACGGAAAGATGACTGCAACAGTGAATACACTCAAACATCTACAGTTATGGTAGTGTACACAACTGTACTACGTTTTTCATGCTTCACTGCTGCAGTCCTGAGTTACAAGAAGATTCCCAAAGCTGAGATGACTGTGGAAGGTGCCTTAATGGGAAGAGAGGATGCCCTGCGAGATGGCAGTGGCAAATCCTGCGCTGAACTTGGAGAAGCCTGATACATGGCAGTGCACCGCTGACCAGGCAGCTGCTTCTAAAATGTCTTTGGTAGGTACTCCCCTCAAGAAAGCAGTGTAGGTAGAAGTGGCCCTAGTTGAGTGGGTCCTAACAGATTCAGGGGGCTTTTTGCAGTGGTAGGTGTAAAAAATGGAAATACAGTGGGAGATCCATTTGGAGATAGTTTGCTTTAAGACTGATTTTCATTCACAGCCCAAGGCAAAGGAAAGAAACCGTTGCGCTGAGTTTCTGAGAATTTTAGTCTTGTCAAGGTAGTAGCAAAGTTGCCTGTGTACATCCAAGGAGTAAAGGATTCTTTCCCTTTGGTTCTGTGGCTTAGGGAAGAAGGTAGGCAAGTGTATGGGCTGGTTCAGGGAAGTGTTCATGACCACCTTGGGCATAAAAGAAGGATGAGTTCTGAGTGGAACTCTGTCTGGGTGGAAGATAAGAAAGGGTTCCACTGCCATGAGGGCTTGAAACTCAGAGACCCTCCTAGCTGAGGTGATAGCCAGTAAAAGGGAAGTATTCCAGGTCAAGAATATAATCAGCTGAAGCAGCTGGTTCAAGGGGGGGGGGGGTTAAGGTCAAGTTTTCTAGAACAAAGTTGAGATCCCAAGGAGGAGTGGGCTGCCTCCTGGGAGGTCTGACATGCAGCACTCCCCTAAGGAACTGTTTCATTAGGAGGTGGGAAAAGATGGGAGAAAGAGTAGGGATGTGGGCTGAAATTGCAGAAGCGTGAATCTTAATGGATAAGAAGGACCGGCCTTTGTCTACCAAGACAGCCAGGTACTCCAAAATGGCTGAAATGTTGTTTGAGACCAGGTCGAGGCCTTGTTGCTGACACCAAATACAGAATCTTTTTCAATTGGTAGAATATGCTTTCCTAGTACTGGGTTTTCAACACTCTCTGAGGATATTAAACATCTGACAACTCTGAGTGTTCAGGGTAGAATTTTGATGAATTATCAAGGCTAAGAGTTTCGTCTACAGGTTGGGATGCACAAACTTTCCCTTTGCTTGAGTAAACAGATCCCCTCTCTGGGGTAACTGCCAAGGTTTTTCTTTGGTCAAACTTAGTAGCAGGGGATACCAATGCTGCCTGGGCCAGCCTGGAGCTATCAGGAAAACCCTCAGTCTTTCTCTCCTTATTATTAGGAGGACCCTTGGAAGGACAGGCAGAAGAGGAAATGTATAAAGAAATAGGTGGCTCCAGAGGAAGGAGAAGGCATCTGTACTCCAGGCTGTGTGAAGTTTCCTCCTGGAACAGAATCTTTTTAACTGAGCATTTTTATCGATGGCAAAGAGGTATGTTTGAAGGGATCCCATTTCTGGACTATGCTGAGAAATGTTTCTCGATGCAGCTACCACTTGTGGGGATCCATTAAGTGTCTGCTGAGGTAGTCTGCTAGAGTGTTCTGACCCCAGGAAGGTACTGAGCCATCAAGTGCAACCCCATAGCATTGGCTGTCTCCCTGATCTGCATTGCCAGCTGGCAAAAAGGGTAGGAGTGGCTGCCCCCTTGTTTGTTTATGTACCACATGACTGTTGTGTTATCTGTTTTGATAAGTAGAACCCCTGGTTTCCACTGATCCTTGAAGGCTGCCATGACCTCCTGTACTGCCAGCAATTCCTTCCAATTTATGTGTTTGTGCCTGAGCTGCTCTTCCCATTTGTCCAGGGATAGGAAGTGTTGGAAATGGGCTCCCAGGCTGTGTTTAATGCAACCGTGGTTAAGGTTTGGCCCTGAGGAATGAACCTGAAGGGGAGACCTTGGTTCTGTGCACAAGCTCATGCCCATCACGCCAATTCCTACCTGATGCAGTGAATTAGCTGGATTTCTGTCTCCAGGGACTATGAATGTTGGCACCACAAATTCTTGCGGCACCACTGAAGCTTTCTCATGTGTAGCCTGGCCAGAGAGATAATTATTATACAGGATGCCATGTAGCCCAGTGCTCTGAGGAATTTCCTGGCAGAGAGGCATTGCCTCTCCAAGCCTTGTCTGGTAGGAAAAAGGCCTTCTGGAGGGAGGAAACCAGCACAGTCCCCAGGAAAACAATCCTGGTGGAAGGCTTTGTGTTGGATTTGTCGAGGTTTATGGTGACTTCTAGGAAGAGAATAGGGTCTGGGTGAAGGCCAGATCCTTAGGAGCCTGGACTGACTTGTGGCCTGAATGAGTCAGTCGTCTAGATAATGGTAAATTTGGATGCCTCTTGTTCTGCAGAAAGCGATCACAGGGACCAGATATTTGGTGAAGGCCCTGGGAGCAGTAGGCAAGCCAAAGGGAAGTGCAGAGAACTGAAAGTGACTGGTACCTGCTCTGAAGCAAAGAAAACTTCTGCAGGATTCTTCTATAGGGATGTGCAAGTAGGCATCTTTCAGGTCCAAGGTGACCATTAGAGCCTGAGATGTGATCATGGGAAGAAGCTATTGAAGAGTAAGCATTTTGAGTTTTGGGACTAGGAGAAACTGATTGAGGATGGAGAGATCCAGGATAGGGTGCTAACAGCCTTCTTTCCTGGGAACCAGGAATAACCGGAAGTAAAACCTTTTTCCTATCTGGTGGTCTGGTACTGGTTCCACCAAGCTTTGAGAGCACATGTTGTGAATTTGAGAAATGGCCTCTGCACTTTGGTTTTGTGGCACATCAGGGTAGTCTGAGAATCATAATGGTTCTTTGAAAGTGAGCTTGCAGCCATTTGAGATTACTTCCAGAACCCATTTGTCAGTTGTGGTGAGGGCCCAGTTTTCCTAGGATAGGGAAAGTCTTCCTCCCAATCTTCCTCCTATCTTGTCTGGGGTTGAGGGTGAAGGGGGTGGGGGGTTGGGAGGGAGATGAGTCATTGTTGATTTCTGCTAGGGCCCTGTGGCCTAAAACTCCCCGGCCTGGGTGTTCCTGAGGATTACTGCTGTTGTTGCATATGAGGTTTTACTCTGACTGGGTTTTGACTGGGAGGGAAAGGACCAATGTTTAGTGGAAAAATTCCTACTGAACCCAGGTGGCTGGACAAGGAGGAAGTCTTTGACCATTTGGATGGATTTTGCTTTATCCTCCAACTTTTTTTTAACACAGCCTTGCTCTTTGGTCCAAAAAGGGAATCCTCATCTAGGAGTGCATCTAGCAGTTTAGATTTGACGTGCTCCGGTAATATCTGTTCCCTAAGCCAAGCATGGCTTCTGATGACTGAACCAGAGACAGCAGCTCGGGAATATGCCTCTAAGGTATCAATAATGCAGTGCAAGGAGTGCCTAGCTACCTGGGAACTGGAGTGGCAGAGATCCAGCAATTCCTTGGAGGTGTTCTTGTCCTCCAGGGAAGCAATATTCTGGTTAATTTTTTTAAAATACTCTTGTTGGTATTTTATCATACTGAACTGGCAATTGAGAGTTTCATGGCCATGGTAGATGAAGTGTAAAACTTCTTCCCAAATCTGTCAAGGGCCCTGCTTTCTTTATCTGTAGGTAAAGGGTTTTTAGAAGTACTAGCCTTAAATCCTTTGGGGCCTGGGGTGACAATCTCTGGGTCAGCAGAGGGGGTTCTTAAAAAGGAATTTATGTGAGCCCAGTACCCTGTTAAAACCTGCCTGGTTTAGAAGGGGCTGGGGGAGGAGAGTCTGGATTAAGAGATGATTCCATAAAGGCATCTTCTACCACTTCCAAAAGTGGAGGGCTAGTCAAAGGTTTATGCTGAAGGAGATCAAGGAACTCTCTGATCCTCTTTTTTCCTTGGGGGTATTCCTGTGCCTGCCACTGGATAACTCTCTCATGGCATGTAGTGTCTCCCCAAAGGTAATGTCCTCTGGGGGTGAAGCAGAAGGCAACACCTCTTCTGAATCAGAATCCTCACAGGAGGTAAGGAACCATTCATCTTCCAGGACAGAGTCCTTCTGCTCAGAGTCTTCATCTGAATCAGATGGTTCTGAAAAGGTCTCATGTGTAGGGTCCCTCTTCCTTTTTCCTCATGAAGATTCGGATGGGGGGGGGGGGGCTGCCTGCCTCTGACAAAAGAAATAAGGTCCTCAGCCAACCTGACTAAATCCTGCTGATAACCTGCAGAGCGGGAGCCGGTAGGCCTAGGCACAGTACCTGAGGTTGAGCACTTTTTAGGCGTAGCTTTTGCCTTGAGCCTGTGCAAGTCCGCTACCCTGATGCCAGCCTCCTTGAAAGAAATACCTGATGTTGGCGGATGCCCCAAAGGGACGTCAATTGAGGATTGTCTGCCGGAAGCCAAGGTCTGTGTAGTGACTCCGGACCTGACCGACAAACCGAACAGCAAGGCCTGAACTGAAGCTGAGGGACCCGACAGCATGTCGGACTCTGAAAGGGTCCCGACACAAGCTTGTAAGCAAAACCTTGCTCACAGAAGGGGCTGCAAAAGCGCCTCTCTTTCCTCTGAGATAATGAGCCTTGGGGAACTGGTGGACGGAGAAAGGTTGTCGTCCAAGGCCCTAAGTTTGGGTCTTTTTTTCTTTTTTTTGACTTAGAGAGCTCAACCTTGGGACAACCAATGGACACCATCTCACAATGGGAAGCAGACTGCTGACTAATGCGCTTAGACAAATTTTAGCCCTATGCCTTACAGTCCTAGTATTGAAAAGGACGCACAGATGACAATTAGGGACGTCATGGTTTGGGTCTAAACACATGACACACAAGGTATGAAAGTCTCTGTTTGAGATTTGTTTACCGCAATGGAGACCATTGTTAACTTTATCTGACATGAGGCACAAGTAAGAAGGAGCTCTGCAACGGTGTACTTAGTTTTAGAAGAATTTCTCACTCCAATGCGGACCGAATGATGCACTCACAACTGCTTCAGACTCTGACAGCAAGAAAGACTGATGTCATGGTGTCGGCTGTCTCCCTTTATACCTAACCTTCCTGATGTTAGGGTAGGGTGTCCGCCAGCTCAGGGAGGAGGGCCGACCAAGGGTTTCTGAAGCAGAAAATCCCATAAGTCAGGACTGCAATAGCACGAAGAACATCCTCAGATATTGAAATCAAATTAGACTACATTGAAAAAGAACTACACAAACTGGATCCAAACAAAGCACAGGGAGGAGACGGAATTAGTAATAATGACCTGAGAACACTTCAGCATGAACTTACTGTACCTCTTTTATTTAATAGCTTGTATAAACATGGGAGATTTCTCAAGATTGGAGACATGCACTTTTTAAACCTGTCTTTAAGGGAAAAGGGTGTACAACAAACCCAGAGCCATACATTTACCTTTGTGTTGTGTAGAAATAATGGAGAAAGTTATTTTGGATAAATTATTGTCAGAATTGAAAAGGTTGGGACTTGAATCCATATATCGTCATGCATATGTTGAAAATAGATTTGTTACCACCTGTAACATGATGTTCTATAACAATATGATAAGAATAAAAAACTGTACCTTGCTGTGATGTCATTTATATAGATTTAAGTTCAGCATTTGATAGGATCATACACAAAACATTGATTAAAAAATTAGAAAAACTATGTATTGATATTCTCTTGATAAGATGGATAGCTGCATGACTTACAAATAGGATACGGCAGGTATACAGCAATTGGACTGGTGAATTCAAGGTTATAGTCAGGGTGTCCCACAGGGCTCTATCCTAGGTCTATACTTGTTTAGAGTGTATCTTTCTGCACTATCTTTTTCATCTAATGTGTTCTACTGTGTTGTATATAGACGACTTAAAAATGGGTAAACTGATTACACGTGGTACAGACTGGGCATGCCTGCAAAAGAACTTGACTAAATTGACCATTGCCATTGAGGAACTCATAGCCTGGACAGCCTCCACCTACACCCATGAAACCATTACTACAGCAGACTTCAACTTAGACTGGAACACTTGCACTGGTGATAACCCCTCTACCTTCATAAATGTACATGGTTTCTCCCAAACAATCCAGTTTCCCTCATGAATAGATAAACATAGCAAAACGGAATCTATCTTAGACTAGTCCTTTATCAAAAGTACCACCCACAACTCTCCCTGAATGCCTTCCAAATAATTTAAGTGACCATAGACTTACCTACTTACTCCATCATCAGCTCAAATCACCCAGAACCATAGTTTACAAAGTCGTACAAAATACCAAAAACGTCTCCAATGAAGCATTTATAGACATGCTCAATAAATGCAACTGGACACCACTCCATCATCTCCAACTTGACCAGGCCATAACATACTTCAATGACACATTTCTAGCTATTCTAAATAGCTTAGCACCAACTCGTACATGTCGTCTTAAAAATAAGAGATTGCCCTGGACATCAAAAGAAACCATTAAACTTCAAAAACTAAGGGACAAAACCTGGTATCAATACCAAAAAACAAAAGATAATAAAACTCTGCTAGCATACTAGCAGCTCCGCAGTCAAACAAAAAACAACTCAAACTAGACAAAAAACATATTATACAACTATGAAAACAAATTTGAAAACAATCCCAAAAAGTTCTGGCAAGCAATTAACTCACTCCTCCACCCAGGTAAAAATACAACTCCAGAACCAACAAACAATAACCAAAGCGTGAGTATTGCCTCACAAATCAACACATACTTTATAAACACCATCCTCTCCTTAGTTACAGGGAACAATTCCAGCCCTGTCTCTTCCACCTAATGTGTACACTAACATCAACTTTTTTGACCTCAAACCTGTCCCAACTAACACCATAAGAACAATGCTGAAAAAACTGAAACCTTCTTCCTTAGCAGCTGACTAACTCCCCAATGAGTATCTCAAACTTTCAGCTGATGCCACAGCTCTACCTATCTCCACTCTGGTAAATAGGTCTAAAGCAGAACAGTATGTCACAAAATTATGGAATATTTCCCACATCACCCCTCTGCATAAAGGATGAACATCAACAGAATTAAACAATTACAGACCCATAGCCATCCTTTCCCCCTGTGTCAAAATTCTGGAAAAATGTATCCATCCACACTCAATTACTACAATACCTGTTATCTCACAACCTTATTTCTCCCTCCCAACATGGTTTCAGACCAAAACATAGCACCATCACAGCCCTAATTAATTTCTCTAGCACCATCAACCAGCTGAGAAATTCAAACCAGCAAGTAGCATCAATCTTCTTAGACATGTCAAAAGCGTTTGACACCGTCTCCTATCAGAAACTCCTTAGTACTTTGCCTCACTAAACCTATCAACGACTTCCCTCTCCTGGTTCCTAAGCTATCTTTCTGACAGACAAGCAGTACAATGGGAATCCGAACTCTCACCACTTCTGCCTGTCTCGGTTGGAGTCCCCCAAGGGTCCATATTAGGACCCCTTCTTTTCACCATCTTCTCTAATGATCTAACCTCATCCACAACACATGCTAAAGTAGTTCAGTATGCAGACGATTTAACTTTAATCTGCCCAGCAGATACCTTACCAGACCTCCAAATAGTAGCCCAACAAGCTTTTAATAATATAGAAACATATCTAAGTAAATCACAACTAATCTTCAACCCCAAGCAAAAAATCACCGACCACCCCTCCTTTCACTGTTCTCTCAGCAAACAACATAGTCATTCAACCCGTTGAGCATACAAAACTCCTTGGAGTGACAATTGACAACAAACTCAGATTATACCAACACATAGCCACCACAATTAAGAAAGTTCACATCAAACTTGGCTCACTGTACAGAAGCAAGCCATTCCTCACTGAAAATACCAGACTAGCCATATCCAGAACCTTCCTCCTCTCTACACTCCTATATCCTTTCCCCCTCTTTACCAACTAAAAAAATCAGACTTAACCAAACTGGAAACTTGTTATAACAAAACAGCCCATTTTGCAGCCAACCTTCCCCACCAAACCCACCACTGAATTGCTCTACATAAATTAAATTGGCTCAAGCTACCTAACATTCTTCATCTCTACCATCTTAAATTCATACACAATATCATCTTCCATCCTGACAGTTGCCGATCCCTTAAGGAACTTGTTGTTCCATACTCATGCCTAGGAAGTCTAAGATCTGCAGACAGAAACTTTCTCACAGTAAAAGCTAAAAACACTCACGGTGAAGCCCTATTTTCAAATCATACAGCCAAATTATGGAACTCTCTACCTCACACCCTCCAAAACACACATGAATCTACCAGTTTTAAACAACTAGTACTTGAACATCTATCCAAGAACTGGCATTGCTCCTGCGCCACACCTGACTGACAAGATATCTATAACTCTCTCAACACACTGTCCCCTCCTTATCTCATTTTCTCCCTCTTCTCAGTGTTCATTACTACTCAAAAATAAATATATATCAAGGAAATGTCATTTGGTCATAACTATTATTTAATATGTACACACCACTAACTTTATTTTTCTCACAGTGATCTTCATTGAAATGCTCATGTTTTTCTTTTTAAGCCTGTATCTACTAGAAACCTGTATGGAATACTACTTTGTATAGACTAACTAGAAGATATGTATTCTGCATCTTACTGTATGTATACTGTTGTACTATCTAATTATTGTATATTGTTTGTATTTCTGTGGAGCTTTTCTCCCCGGGCCTCCGCTGAAAATGGGCTTCTAGCCCAGTCAGACATTCCCGGCAAATAAATAAATAAATAAATAAAAAATAAATCTGGGGACAGAAGAATAATATGCTCATAAATACATCAAAAACTACGCATATGAAATTTGGGAGACATAAACTGAAAATGAATATTTAATACAGCACACAATGATTGAAACTGTAGACTAATTTAAGGATCTGGGTATGTAGGTAGATCTAGCTTTGAGTTTTTCTAATCATATCAACCAGTTAGTTAATTGTAGTTGTAGAACTATAGGTTATATATAAAGATTTATAAAGTGTAAGAAATCTGTAATGATAAAGTCATTGTTTGTTAGTTACATTATTCCCAAACTTAAGTAAGGAATAATAATATGGAAACCATATAAGAAAACAAGCATGAGAAATCTGGAAGGAGTATAAAGGAAATATACCAAGGGTATCCATGGATGTGAAAATTTAAGTTATTATGAAAAACATTGTCTCATACAGATATTTAAGAGAAATCCACTACTTCTGGGAATGTTTGGGGTTATCAAAAAGCAGTAGAGAATCATCAGACAACCTACACAGAATATTCTATAGGAATGAAAAATGTACTCATTGATTCTCTGAGAGAGTAACTGATGCATGGAATAGACTACCAAATTACATTAAAACAAGCAGTAATTTAGATATTCTTAATCAAGCTTTTAAGCTTAAGCAATTAAGAACAGCCTAGACACTTATAACTAGAACAACAGTCTTGGTATACACTGGCAGCCTAGAAGGGCAATTGCCAGTGCTTGAAATATTTGCATGTATGCGTGTATTATCATTTCTCCCCTCCTTTGCATATTTGGGGCAACATAACAGTACTGCAATCAGTACTGTTACCTCTGCAGTGCACCAGACAGATTAATCATATACTGCTTCTAACACAACTAGCAAAAAATAATGAGTACTTTCTACTACAAGGGAATTAGAATTATTTTTAATATGTATTGTTTTGGATCACTGCAGACATCAAGATACTCTCTCCAATAAGAAAGGAATCATCACCTCATGATTTTATGTGACTCAGAATTTTTCTGTTGTGCTATAAATGACCCCTACCCCTTGATTTGGGGAGAGGTACAATACAGAACTGTATTACTGTAGGCAGTTATACATAGAACATGCTTCCATAGTCTGAACACCCTGCCTCTCCAACCTTGCCAAACTGGGTAACTCTCTTTGGATATGACTCCTCTTTGCCTTCAGTCAGTGGATGTACCTGTGATGAATGATACTCTTCTCTTCCAATCTCTTGTCCTATCTGAAAGGACATCTAGCCTCCAGTCCACTCAGTTTCTTCCCATGGGCATTTCTTTACATCCAGGCCATTAATCAAACCTAAGGAATCAGTGCTACAGACAAGAGTTTGCCCACTAAAACAGCAGACAGCTAGCACAGATTTTTCTGGATGAAATGATCAGTACACAAACAAATAAACTATGATTAACTGACCAAATACACCCAAATGCAATACTTGGAATGGTAAAAAAAAACTTTGGAATGCAGGGTTAACCCACAGTTGCAAAGGAGTTAGTGGGGAAAAAAACAATAACAAAAACAAAGCAGCAGGTAAGACCTTATTAGACAACTGACAGAGGATCAGAAATGAGGGGTACAGTCTGCCTGAAGGTCCATCATTTGGCTAACAATAAACTGAATGGCTTCTCAAACATCTCAGATGTTGCATACGTCCCTGTATGCATATTTGTCTGCTATATCCCCACACTGTTATTACTGTGCCAGCTGTTAAAAGGTTACCTGCTGCTTTTGATTATCTAGCCATATAAAATCATTTCAACTCAAGGAACATTAAGAGAACCACACAGCTTCCATCAAATGTGGGATGTTTAGCAGTCCACTACAGAGACCTTCACAGTGCATCAGTCTGTACAATTCAAGTCTACCAATACTGGCTATTCTTACCCGAACGTGTTTTAGGCAAGGCAGGTGCATATTGTATAAAATCAGGTGTTGCAATGGGGCTGATCTTTTCACGTACTGTAAAATGAAGAAAAACAATTGAGTAGGCAGGATAACTACACATGCAAGCACTGCAATAATTAGCTTACTACTGCAATATTTATAAAGTGCTAAAGATATTAGAAATCAGCAAACTATATAAAAGGAAATGCATAGAATCCATAAAGTAGTTACCACACACACACACACACACACACACACACACACACACACACACACACACACACACACACACACACACACACACAGTTTAAATATCATTGACATTAGAATTGCTACCAACGAATGAAGATTTTAGTCTTCAATATTCAGGGAATAATGACTCATTGTTCAATAAATTATAAAGTTTTTTCTTTTCCTAACAATTCAGTGGAAATGTGTATCATTCATCACTTAAACTTCATTTTCCTTACATATTACAGGGCATCCTGCTAGCAAGAGAAATCTTTCTGGGTCCACTATGAATAATAATTACATCCTGTTTAATCACCTTGTCATTATTCAAACCCAAGCCATCTAAAACATTGGGAGGCCCCTTGTCAAAACAGCAACACTCCTAAGGTAAAAAAAAAAAACATATTTTGTGTGTAGTGTGTGGGGTGTAATCAAGCCCCGCTGCATCCCTTGATGGGAGGCAAGCCCACACACTCCCAAATTATATATTATCAAGTCTGAGATTGCACAAATTCTGAGAAGAGGAAGAAAGTGAGGTAAATGCAACACTCATCTTCTCACTCTGCTTTGAGTCTACCTGCTATGACAGGACACTAACAATCTTTTAAGTTTGATGTTCTGAATGTTGATCAACTTTCTGATGACAAACAGTAAGGCTCCCTTTGTTTCTAATGCGTGTAGGGTTGCATTTTTGGTATGCATTTTTTGAATGCTAATTACTCACCAGTAATGTCTGCTTGTATTCTAATTAGACCTTTTACTCTTTTTTCATCACCCTGATTATAGGAGGGTGGTCTGGCTGAATCTTGTGGTGACCCTGCAGGTGGGATTTCCCTCTCCAGTGAGACAAAGACCTTGTGGTCTACAATGTCAAAGACTTTCATATACCCCTTAAAAGAGGTCACAGATGAAAGGTAAGGATCCTGGTGAGTGAAGCATGCCCCAGATGTTAGCCCAGTCATGCCCCACCATGCTACCACTGCAGTGGTAGCCTGCCTGCAGGCAGGAACCTTGCCTTAGCCTCTACTGGGGCATGTTCATAACTGACAGCAGAAACCTCAGGCCCCCTCCCTTGGGATAGTTGAGCTGAGGTAAACTGTTATAAAGAGCTTTACTAAAGCAGACAGTGCTAGAGATGTCACTGATAAAATGTCCTTGCCATATAACCAAGTATTTAAATGTATACACCCAGTTTCTCAAGTTCGAGGGGAAAGGGCACAGACTGGAAAGCACCATGGAGATGTTTACATCAAATTATTAGATACTAGTCAAGCTGACTGGTTTAAAACTAGCTTGACCATTAGGATTAAGGGCACAGCAATAGTTTTCCAGACTGGTAGCAGATGTCTCCTTTCAATACACAACTAGAATAACTTAACAGAGCAGATTACTGACAACTTTGCTAGTATTTCTTAGAAACATCCAAGGGATATTATATGGACCAGCAGCAATACTAGCCTTCATAATGTTCAATACTTCAACACTAGCTCAGTCTCAATTTTGCAGGCAATCAAGCCTTGGGTATCAACAAGGAACAACCGTGAAACAAACTGTGAGCAACGTTTAGCAAAACCTTCACTAAAACAGACAATAAATCTATATCATCTGTGTATTTCCGTAGAGTTAAGCCAGACAAATCTTATAGATATCATGCCCTGGTAATTACTTACATAATTATAAAAGGCCTTTTCATTATTCAGTGCATTAGTAGCCTTAGGTACAACTATCCTAAATATATAGCTACCCAAGTATAAAGTAACACTAACAGTCTCATTGCAATCACTATCAAAAAATAAAGATGACAGAGATTTTGAAGATACAAGCTCATGCTCCTGTAATTCACAGCTACAATTATTTGACATCCCACCTTTAGAGTAGTTTACTTTCCATCACCATATGTACTCTGTCTTAAACTTCACTTTTATCCCCATATTTTACATAATTTCCTACTAATCTTACCTTTTCTCTCACTCCTTTCACCATCTACTCCCTTTTCCTGTAACATTTCCCTTACTTCTGCCCAACGTTACAGTACCTCTGATATTCACATTTTCTCTTAGTTTCTTCACTCCTACTGTGCCTCCCCAACTCCTTTATAATATCTAATGTACCACTTCTTTAAATCTTGCTATGTCTCTGCTACATTAATGCATACATAATTTCTCAGTGCAATTTGTCTTACTTAGTGTTTTTTCTTTTATTTGATATACAAAGCAGAGTGATTTTTTTTTGCATGTCAGTTAAATTAAATGTAACACACTGGATCTTTTTTCTCGAGGTATTTGCTGAAAATGAGCTCTGGCTCAGATGGACTATCCTGGTCAACAAATGGAAATAAAATAACTAAATAAATAAACTAAGATTTCCCCACCATTCCAGTGACGCCTAAAAGTGTGATGACTATGGTAGGCAGACAGTGTAATAGGCTGGCTATCATGGCCATAGTAAAGTTCAGTGACAACAAACAAATAAGCCTGCTCAAAACTTGCTACACAAATTAATTTGTTAATCTTGCCAAACATCCTGCATTATCCTGTAAAATGACAAGGTGCTTTACGTAAGCTGAATCAAAACAAACCTTTTTACACGATCCTCTAAAATCCTTAATTACTTTTGCTATATGTAATGCAAATTCTATGTTTCCCAATTACCCCATATGATAACAATAGTTGGAAAACACGAGTCTGAAAATAAATAACTCCAAATTGGCTAGTATGCATAGAAAGTACAGCTGTGTACACTTACCATAAATGTAGATGTTCGAGTGTATTCACTGTTGCAGTCATCACCCTTGGGTTATCCTGCCAGGAGTAGCCCTTAGTCGGCCCGAATACCAGAGGCTTAGTATTTCTGCATCGGTTGCTGTCGCTCCAGGACTGACGTCAGGTCGTTAGTGGTATAAAAACGGGCAGCTGGCGCCATTACATCAGTTTTTCTTGCCCCAAATGTAAGGAGCCCCCAAATAGCGAGCTAAGTTATGGTGGAATAACACCACCAATAGAAAGTAAATACCAACAGCCCTGTAAAGAGTGAGAAAGAGAGAGAGAGACAAGGGGGCTGGAGGGTGGGAAACCAGGACTGCAACAGTGAATACACTCGAACATCTACATTTATGGTAAGTATACACAACTGTACTATGTTCTTCATGTTTCACTGCTGCAGTCATCACACTTGGGTTGATTCCCAAAGCTGAAGAATGGGTGGAGGCAGTCAAGAAGAGTTGGGGCTGGCTAGTATGCCCTGCAGGACTGCAATTGCAAAGCCCATCCTGGATTTGGAAAAGATAGGCAGGTGGTAATGCTTGGTGAAGGTATGAATAGAACTCCAAGTTCCCGCTTCCAGGAGGCTGCAGAGGTTGAAGTTGCCCTAGTGGAATGTGTTCTTACACCCTAAGGGGGTGGTTTCCCATGGTGTTTGTAACAGAAATGGATACAGTGTGCTATCCATTTGGAGACGGCTTGTTTTGATATGGCCTTGCCCTCTGCCCCTGGTGCAATGCTGACTAGTAACTGGTCAGATTTCCTAAAGAGCTTAGTCCTATCCAAGTAGAATCTGAGCTGTCTGTGCACGTCTAAAGAGTGCAGGATCCTTTCCCCCTTATTTTGAGGTTTAGGGAAAAAGGTGGGCAAATGAATAGCGTGGTTGAGAGCCACACTGGACACCACTTTAGGCATGAAAGTTGGGTTAATCCTGAGGGAGACCCTGTCAGCATGAAAAATGATGAAGGGTTCAGCAAACATAAGTGCTTGTACCTCAGACACTCTTCTAGCTGAAGTGACGGCCAGAAGCAAGGCTGTTTTCCAAGAGAGGAATTTTAACTCTGCTGAAGCTGCACGCTCAGAGGGGGGAGTAGTGTGAGCTTTTCCAACATAAAATTAAGGTCCCAAGCAGGGGTAGGGGCTCTTCTTGGTGGCCTTAAATTGTTAGCCCCTCTCAGGAACTGCTTGATGAGAGGGTGTGAAAAGAGAGGTGGCTCAGTGCTGTAATGTGCAGATATGGCAGAGGCATGGATTTTAATGGAAGAGAAGGATATGCCCCTGTGGAGTAGGTCTGCTAGGTAATCCAGGATGAGAGGAAAGGAGGGCTGTGCTGGGTCAGCTCCTTTAGTCTGGATCCAGGAACAATACCTTTTCCACTTGCCAGCATAGGATTTTCTAGTGATGGGTCGTTTGGCTTCACATATAACATCCAGGACCTGCTTGCTTAGGTTGGCCACTGGAGGTGAAGTCAAGGAATAAGCCAGGCTGTTAGGTTCAGGGTCTGCAATTATGGATGCAAGAACTCTCCCTCCTGCTGTGTCAGGAGAGTTGAAATCTGAGGGAGGTGCCATGGAGGCAATGGTGACAGACGGTGCAGTAATGGGTATCAGTGTTGGCATGGCCAGTCTGGGGCAATCAGGATTGCCCTTGGTCTTTTCTCCCTTATTTTGAGTAATACTCTGGTAAGAAGAGGTAGAGGGGGAAATGCATAGATTGAGAGGTTTACCCATTGGAAGGATAGGGCATCCACTTTCCAGGCCTTGCTGTGAGGTTCCCTGGTGCAGAATTTGCTGAGCTGGTGATTGTGCAGGGAGGCAAATAGGTCCACCTTCAGGGTACCCCATTTCTAGGTCACAAGGCTGAAGGTGTTGTGGTTTAATTGCCACTTGTGTAGGTCTAGGAGATTTCTGCTTAAGCTGTCTGCCAGAGAGTTTTGGTTGCCTGGCAGGAATTGAGGTAGAAGGTGAATATGCATGGCTGGGGCCATGTTCCAAAGGGTCATGGCTAGCCTGCAGAGTGGGTAAGAGTGAGTTCCCCACTGCTTGTTGATGTACCACATCACTGTTGTGTTGTCGGTTTTGATTAGTAGAGACACCGGAGAGAGTAGGGATCTGAAAGCTGTCAGAGCGTGCTGAACAGCTAGCATCTCTTTTTGGTTGATATGCAGATTAATTTGATTTAGGATCCAGTGGCACTGAATGCACCTGCCGTCCAGGTGTGCACCCCAGGCATAGTCTGATGCGTCTGTGGTTAGGGTCTGGGCAGTGTGGGGTTGTGAAAAGGGAAGTCCCTTGTTGTGGTTGCATGCTGCTGCCCACCAAAGAAAATCTTTCATTAAACAAGGTATCACAGGTATAATAGTTTCCAGGTCCTGAGAATGTTGACACCAAAGGCTTTTTAAGTACCACTGAAGTTTCCTCATATGCAGTCTGGCATATGGAATTAGTAGAATGCAGGAGGCCATGAACCCTAGAGCTTGCAGTTTTTTCCTTGCAGATAACTGGGTAATGGTGGCCAGTTGAGAGAAGTAGCCTGTCAGATTGGCTTGTTTTTCTGGAGTAAGGAATGCCATCTGAGATGCTGAGTCCAGGCTTGCTCCCAGGAATACAATTTTTTGACTGGGGACTAGTTTGGATTTCTTTTCGTTGATAGTGTACCCCAGTGAGGTTAGTAAGTCCTTTACAAATGTCAAGTGCTGCAACAGCTTTTCCTGACTGTCTGCCTGAATCAGGCAGTCGTCCAAGTAAGGGTAAATTTGAATATTTCTTTGTTTGCAGTAAGCAATGGCTGGAGCCAGGCATTTTGTGAAAACTCTGAGAGCAGTGGATAAGCCAAAGGGAAGTGCAGACAACTGATAATGCATAGATCCTGCCCTGAAACGTAGATATTTCCAGCAAGAGTCTCTGATTGGGATATGCAGACAGGCCTCTTTTAGGTCTAGGGTGGCTAACCAGGCATCTTTGGACAGCATTGGGAGAAGGAATAGGGTGGGCATTTTGAATTTTGGTACCACCAGGAAGGTGTTTAGAATGAATAGATCTAAGATTGGGTGCCAGGTGCTCTCTTTTCTGGGTACCAGGAAAAGTCTGGAAGAGAAACCTTGGCCTATCTGTTCTGCAGGAACAGGCTGAATTGCCCTTATGGAGAGCAAGGAATTAATCTGGTTTTGTGCCTCTGCCCACTGGTTTGGAGGAAGATCTGGGAACCCTTTTTGGGGTGGGCAGTGTGTGGAAATAAAATTTGTACCCCTGGGACACTATGCTGAGGACCCATCGATCATTGGTGATGGAGGTTTTTTGCATGGGAGGCAAGTTTTTCTCCTAGAGGTACGAGCAGATGGGCAGAGGTGAGAGGTGGAGTTGAGAAGTCATTGTGAATTCTTTCCATAAGGGGGTGGCTTTGCACTCCCTGTTTTAGAAGTGGAGGTACTCCATTGCTTAGATCTCTGCATACACTGAGACTGCTGTTGGGAGGAGGGGGGTCTGCTTCCCCTAGGTCTAGTCTGAGATGGCCTTTAGGGGGCTGGAAAGGACCATTGTTTTAAGGGGCAATGCCTACTGAATCTTGAAGGCTGGACTTCCAAAAAGTCTTTAACTGTCTGCATAGACTTAGCTTTTTCTTCCATCTTTTTTAAAACCTCTTCTGCTTTGGTGCCAAACAGATTGTCTTTATCCAGTGGTGCGTCCAATAATTTTGATTTGACATGGTCTGGCAAGGTCTGTTCCTTAAGCCAAGCATGCCTTCTAAGTACAGAACCTGTGACTGCTGCCCTGCAGGATGCTTCTAGGGCGTCAAACCCACATTGTAGGGTATGCTTACTAACTTCGCTTGCAGAATGCATAAGCTCCTGTAATTCTTTATTTTCTGCACAGTCAGGGACGGTAGATCATTTTTGTTTAATAAGTTCCTTAGTATGTTGCTGGTATTTCAGCATGTGGAACTGACAATTTAATGTTCTAATGGCAAAAGTTGCAGAGGTGCATACTTTTTTACCCCATCTGTCTAAAACTCGGGAATCCCTGTCCGAAGGGGTGGGATTCCTAGCTGTGGTTGCTTTTATTCCTTTAGGTCCTTGGGAGATGACCTCTGGGTCAGCAGTAGGATTTTTGAAAAGAAATTTGTGTGAGTCAGGGACTCTGTAGTACCTGTCAGGTTTCCTGGGAGCAGAAGGTAGAGTATCAGGAGTTAGAATGGATTCCATAAAAACATCAACCACAACATCCAGAACAGGAGGAATAGCTAAGGGTCTGTGCTGTGGTAAATCTAAAAATTCCCTGAGTCTCTTTTTGGACTGAGGATAATCCTGGCATTCCCAATGGAAATGCTCTCTCAAAGTATGTAGGATTTCACCAAAAGAAAAATCCTCTAAAGGAGAGGCAGAAGGAAGGGATTCCTCTGCATCTGAATCCTCATAAGCAGATAAGGACATGTCTTCATAATCAGAAACCTCAGAGTTGTTGGACTCCTGGTCAGATAAAGCTCCTGGGGACAAGTCTCTTTTCCTTTTAGCAGGGGTAGGCTGGCTTCCCCAAATAAGATGATAAGGTCTTCCGCCAGTTTAAGCAACTGAGATTGAGGCAAGGAAGCAGGTGCTTGAGTTTGGGTCGTCGGTTTTTTAGGTGTAGTTCGTAATCTGGGCCTTAGAAACTCAGTAGTTTTAGAAAGAACTGAAGATGCAAAATAAGTTATCGGTTTGTGCTGAATATTGGTAGTGCGAAGAACTTCCTCAGAAGATGGTGCCTGCACAGCAGCTCCGGACTCATCCATGACAGAGACATCCACAAGTTCCGTAGTCAAAGAAGAGTTCCACGGCATATAGGACTCCGAACGGATCTTGGTAGCAGCCTGCGAATCCATAGAAGTGGGCATCAGGGGCTGTAAAAGCACCTCACTATGTACCGGCGAACTGGCGACTAGCTTAACGGAAGTGTCATCGGCAGTTTTGGACCTGTGCAGTCTGTCTCTGTCTTTATCCTTACATTTTTTCGGAAGATCAGTAGTCAGATGGTGTACCGAAGCCATTTCGGAATATGGAGATCGAGAGCAAAATAATTTAGCTACGATAAGGGCCTGATGACGTATAGTTCAGGTGTTGAACAAAGCACAAAACTGACAGTGAGGGACGTCGTGGTCTGGGCCTAAACAGGTGACGCAGTAAGAATGGAAATCTCGGTGTGGTATTTGCTTTCCACAGGCGAGACAATTGTTAACTTTTTCTGACATCGATTAGAGCAAGAAAAAAGGATCCCCAATGAGGTACTTAGCTTTAGAAGACTTCAACTTCAATTTCGGAAATGAAAACTCAGGTAGCAGCCAACCAGCACTCATGCGAACTGCTTCTGTTTCGGGCTCCTTGGCAAGAAAGACTGACGTAATGGCATCGGCTGTCTGTTTTTATACCACTGCCAACCTGATGTCAGTCCTGGAAGCGACAGCAACCGATGCAGAAATACTAAGCCTCTGGTATTCATGCCGACTTAGGGCTACCCCTGGCAGGATAACCCAAGTGTGATGACTGCAACAGTGAAACACAAAGAACATCTATATACCAGTCCAACAAATATCTTATGAAGCTGTGAAAGCTACTAGCCTGGTACATTTCTCTAAGGGAAACTCTAGGAATAACATCAATGAAAGAAAGCTAATTCCCTTCTTTAATGCCACGTCTACAAGTTCCTAAGCTATAATCACCATGAATACTACAGGCATAAGAAATAAAACTATTGAACTACATGCTGGATTACCCAACATAAGCCTGATAGTCTCACTGTAACTGAAACTTGGCTTAAAGCCAACAAAAATTACTCTGAAATTATACTCCTAGGTTATAATAATGTCATCCGTAATGACTGTAAGAAGAGGAAAGGTGGTGATAATTCTTTAACAGCTACCACATTTCCCCTTATAACAAACCAATACCAGCTTTTAGTTCAGCAGAAATTCTTATTATTTTCTTGAAAATAAACAAATCTAAACAACTATGGATTACTGTCCTTTACATCCCTCCTGGTGACAATACAGCTACACTGGAAAATATGCTGCTTTGTGTATCTATAACAATTCCACAAGAAAAAATACTACTAGGTGATGACAGTATGAACTGGTTGGACATAACCTCTAACCCCCTACATAACCTCTAACTTCCCTACATCTAGTACAAACTTATACGGTTTCATACAACTAATCAATAACCTCCACACATTACAGCAAGACATTAAATTACACATTAGACTGGATCTTTTTATCAGACCCTAGCAAATTCACCACCCCAGCTACAATGTCAGACTTTCTCGCTGGTTATAGGGTCATAGTAAGTACTAGGCTAGCTGCACATGTGAGCCATTTTAAGCCTAGCCAGTTCCCCTTTTTGTGCTCAAATTAATGTATCCCATTTGATTAGAGATTGGCTTGGCTTTACCCATCCCATGGTCGATAATTATATCCTCCCTCTAATGAGAATGGGATCTCACCATATATACTGTGAGGGGCCCCATGCATGTAATAAAACATTTAGAAGCTGCATCTGCCCATTAATAGTACAAGGGGTAGTCCTGGGGTAAATTTTCAGTTTCCTATCCATAGATCCAAGGTGCGATTCAATATTGACAGGGATGAACTTTGCTATATGTGCATGCGGAATCTGTTCCAGAGCAGTGTTATGTTCCAGAGCAGCGTTATCCTCTGCAAGATATACCTGTCCCTCCAAACCATTTTGTTTATGTAGCAGAAGAGGTTTAGATCGCTAGACTGAGTACTTCTAATGCCATCTGACTTGCTGATATACAAGTAAATCCATCAGTACTGGGTCGGAGGATGCCTTGTATGCCAGACTCAGGTCACATTTTAGCAGTTTGTAGGATACCAAGTATAATGACAGGACTCTGAGTCGGTCCATGTAGGACATGTTGTTAAGCCCATGTATGCTTTTAGTAAAGTATCTCTGTAGGCATTCCAGTTGTTGCATATTTCTGTTCAGATACATGCCAAAGGGGGCATTATATTCAATGACTGGCATAATGATGGCTGAGTAAAGAGGGACAATGACATCCTTACATCTAGACACAAGTGTACAATATAGAAGGATTTGCTTACAACAATGGACACACGTTGGTCCACATAAGTTCACAAATCCTGAACAATTGGGTCAACTCTTAGGAGTGTACTGTCAATGTCGTAGTTCTCTGGGGCAGATGACTTCCCAAAGAATACAACAATGCATTTATTTATTTATAGGGCACCAGTTATTTATAGGGACAAACCTTCCTTCAGGATGGCTAAGTTATTTGGGGATTCAACGACTGCTCTTAGCTTCCAATCAGCTAGAGCCCTTTGGTATTGGCTTTTACTTCAGAAAGGTAGATGCCAAAAAGGAGAAGTCCACTTCAGGCTGGTCAAACAGTATAAAGCACAGGAGACACTCCAGGTGCAGTTAATCAGTGACAAGACCCCTATTCACATCATAGCTAGCTATAGGCCTCCAACTTTGACTCAAGATGCCCACTCCACCTATCTGGACCTCTTCAAAATCTATCAAGACTCAAGCCTTTACCCTAATCTTGGGTGACTTTAACTATCCAACCATAGACTGAGAGAAATACTCATGCCAAAACACAAATGCCTAGAGATTCCTTGATTTTGTCAATGCAAATGCCTTGGACCAGTTGGTCGATATCCCCATAAGAGGTGAAAATATCTCGGACCTGGTACTAACCAAAGTAACTGATGCAGTATCCCTACAGTGTTATCATCCCTGGTAAGATCTGACCAAAATGCAGTCACCCCCCCCCCCCCCCCCCAGTTAGGGTCAAACAAAAAACTTCTACAAAGCCGATTACAACCTCCTGAGGGAAGGTATAAACAGCTTCACAGCCACCCCCCCCCCCTCCACAGGAACCGGCACATATGTCCAAACTTACACCAAAGTACTATATGAGCATTTATATAGCTGCATGGAATCAGGAATACACGACAGGACAAAATCCTCCTCCTCAAGGAAGAGGAAACCTGTCTGGTGGACATCTGCAATAAATAAACTCTATAATAAAAGGAAAAAAATTGCTGTCCAGGACCAAGAAGGAGTATGTGCCTAATTGGACGCAATCTCTCCATAGCCTGAACAAGCAAATAACAGCACTAGTGAAATCCTTCAAAGCAAACTTCGAGTCCAAACTGGCCACATCTACTAAAGACAATCAAAAGGTCTTTTTCACACATGTTTGCAATCTCAAAGGAAGCACCCAAATCTACTCAGAACTGGTGGTCAAGGATACCATATATACAAATGCTGTAGATATAGTCAACCTGCTAGAAGACAGGTTCAGTGAAAACTTCACCCCTCTGTCCCCCCATCAGTAAATCAGAACATCCCCAGTACCTGCCCCCCCTCCCCTTATCTCCAGGGAGCACATCATCACTGCCCTCTCAAAGACAAAAAATACAGCCTCCATGGGACTGGATAACATCCCTGGCTGCATCCTACATGAACTCAGGCAGGAACTTGCAACATCATTAGGCCCTATTCAACCAAAGCCTGAGAACCAGCTTGGTCCCAGCCGAGTGGAGGACAGACACTGCCATCCCTTTGCACAAAGGTGGCGTGTAGACTGATTCGGGAAATTATAGACCCATCAGCCTAACTATCCTGATCTGCAAGGCCATGGAGTGGATTATCATAGACCTCATTAACAAGGACATTGGCAACCTCCAAACACTCGTTCCCACACAGTGTGGTTTCATCAAGGGGAGGTCATGCCTGTTAAATATGGTTGACTTCTTTGAGACGGTCATCAAAGCCATGAACAAGGGGAAGATGGTGCACACCCGCCTACCTTGACCTTGCCAAAGCCTTTGGTACTATTCCACAATCAGGTATAATAGATAAACTCTCTCAACTAGCCATCAATCCATATGTTACCAGATGTGTAGTAAACTAGCTCACCGACAGAACCCACCTAGTCAAAACTGGGGAAGCCACCTCAAGCAGCAGACCCGTAATGAGCGGTGTACCCCAGGGATCGGTCTTGCGGCCTCTGCTGTTTGGGATATACTTTTCTGAGGTGCAGACCAAAACCATTGGGCTATGGCTGACCAAGTTTGCAGATGACGGCAAGCTGGGTGCTATCATCAATTCCCCTAGTGATGTGGACATCCTCCAAGAGGGTCTCACCCAAACAAATGATTGGTACCAGAAACATGGCCTCAAACTGAATGCAAAAAAATGCATCATCATCCCCTTTGGGGAGAGTGACGTCCCCACAAATTATCACATTAATAATAAGGTCCTAAGCATGCAATCAGACGTGATGGACTTGGGCACCCAAGTTGATAGCAAACTGACTTTTGACCACCATATTGCCTCTGTTGTATGGAAAGCTTTCTACATGGCCCACCTCATTAGTAAGGGTATCTCATCCAGGGATAAGGTGGTCATAACATCCCTGTATTCTTCCCTTATACGACCCATTAATGAGTACAATGACCCTTTTGACATGTACTTCACAAAGCACATGCAGCAACTGGAGAGACCACAGAGGTTCCACACCAGGGGAATCCAGGGCTTCAAACATCTACCCTACACAGACAGGCTAAAGGCCCTATCATCTACTCAGTCTTCTACAGACTCCTCAGAGGTGACCTATGTCTGGCATGCAAAACAATCTCCCCGCCTTGATGGCACTGCTGCATATCTACAAGTAAAGCTCCACTCAAGTAACCAGCTTGCGCTACCTCAACCTGTTCTGTGACAATCAATAGGACTTGTTGGTGGGAAAGATTTGTGTCCCAGAGACTCTCCCTTTTGTGGAACAGACTCCCTCTCCACGTCAAGCGGAGTACCCCATTAACCCTTTCTAAGCACAACCTGGATAACTGGATGGGGAACAGAAAATACACCCCTGGGATTCCACCTGTGTCCCTGCTGGACAGTGGCATAGGGAGCTGACTTGTTGGAACATGAGCTAAATTATTGGCTAGGTTTGTAAGGGCCTCAGGGCTAATAGCCTAGTAACTTCCTATGATCCTATGAAAGACTTTACATCTTATTTTCCATTATTTCTGACATCACATAACATTTAGTGTTCAGAGTGGCCTAAATAAAAAGAAACTCAAAAACTGCATGTGGTTAGCCTATCAATGTTTACGTCAGACTGTGTAAGGGATACATAATATCAGACCATACCACAGCAAATATGGAAAGGGAGAGGACACCAAATTACCCACAAAATAACTGAGGAAGCTACCAGAACAATAAAAAAAGCATTTAAGTAAGGTACATTTTTTTAATCTCAGCAATAATTGTATTTTCCCTCTTTGGATGTTTACATCTTGACTCTGTGGCTCACACTAATACAGTTATTAATTTATCTGGTATAATTCTCAGGAACTGTATGAAGTCCTGCAGCTTAGTCTGATTATCGAGCTCCCTACTGAAATGTCAAGAAACTTATAATGCTGAATCCTCAAAATGTTGAAAACAAAAGACAGAAAATAAAGAACAGCAAATATTTAATGTCACTTTTCTCCTTTAAACTTGTTTTTTTGTATTGTAAGCCCCCTGCACCAACTTATACATACCAACTCCAAAATCATCATACCTCAGACAAATGGAAGGTCCGCATTTTCAGTCATTCAGTTGCCACATTCCAGGACTTAGCATTGTGAATTTTGGTATTTCATATTTTTACTGTATTAAATTAATCAACTTGTCTAAATAGCAACAAAACTAACATTTAACTGTTTTTTTTCTGGTAATAACGACTGGCATACTAAATGCTTTGATGGTAACAAACCAACTGAAAATGTTTGTTTTTGTGATTATAACAAACTGTACAATTCTTCTTGTTTTATTGCATTTATCCCTGTAGTAAATCTACTTTTATTCCTCCCTTTACAAATAACCACATTCAAAAATTTTATGATATATGTAGAAAGATGTATTGGGTTAATAGCACTATAAAAGTAAATATTATAAAATCTCAATAAGACAATGTGAAGCATTGAAACAACTGCAATACAATACAAATGCAGTTGTTAAGCTGTTTGACAAAGGTCAATATATGTGCATGCAGCACCTTTGTTTACTAAAAATGCAATAAGAAGGGCTATTTGCAGGCTATCCAAAAGATACACAAACTAAATTACACGTATTAATTTGGAATACTTTATTGAACAAAGGAAAACAAAGTTGATAGTGAAAGATGCCAGAGTACTCTGTTTTTACTGCCCTAAAAAAAAAATCACAAAAATTTCTACAACCCTCCTAGTAGGCCCTCTTTGGGTTATAACAGCCTTCTGGAAAAGTGGGCCTTTTTCACATACCTATTTACGACAGTTTGTACTGGAATGCCCTTCTCATTTAAAAGACTCTTGCAAATCACTTACTAAGGTTACTTTTATGATACAGAATCCTCACCACTACTGGGTCGCAACCAAATGTCTTTGCATTAGTATTTATAATGCAAGATTTGGAGACTTTTTATGGGTCATGATTCTCTTTCTTTAGATATAGAAGAAATGGCATTTTAAAAGCATAATTACTTTGTTTTTGATACTACTTTTATTTACAGTTTTGCGGTATGGTTATGATGCCCCCACCAGCATATCTGCTGATGTTTTTTTACAACTGCATATAACTGCACTCATAGCTGGCCTTAGGCATAGGCCAACTACGTGGCCGCCTAGGACGCCACTCTAGTAGGGGCGCTTTTCCAGTATTTATTTGGTGTAGGTAGACCAGGATGGGGGCACTGTGTAGTGTGGTGGTGGTGGTGGTGGCGCCATTGAGCCATTTTGCCTAGGGCACCAGTTGACCTAAGGCCGCTCCTGACTGCACTCACTCTTTTCTTCAAAGCTATGTTATTTCTTATTTTCATTATTTACATGATCTACTGCTAGGTGTAAGGACAGCTTTATACATTTTTAATGGTTCTTTACGCATTTAAAATAATGACTAAAACTTAAATTTACCTTGGATAAAATACTATTGATTATTTGGAGTTGCAACTTTTGGTCGAAGGATCAAAAGTTCATACTAAACTTTACAGAAAAGAAGTTGCTACTTCTAGCTTTCTGCATGGAAAAAGTTGCCTCCCTCACAAAACACTGGCTGTTGTTTACCTTTAGATTAACTACTTAGGGTCCATAGGATTTGTAGTAAAAGATAGGATTATTTTGTCTTTTGAGGATGTTTACAGAGTGATTAATCTTTTCCTAAATAGAGGCTATAGTAAGGAATTACTGGCCCAGACATACTGGCAAACATGCTCAGAATATAGATGGGTTATTATAGAGGTTTAACTATGCCACTCAAACTGTACCAGTCAACTAGCACACAAGTTTATTTTGTTATTGAGTTCAACTGCCTCTCTAAAAGTACTGTGAAAAGTGCTGGAAAGTCTTAGTGAGAACCCTACATTATTTAACAGCTTAACGGTTCTCATTTTTTTCTTAATAACTGGCATAAGCTTATAGGACATTGGTGTGTAGTTATTTTGAAAGGAGGAGTATTCAGTTACATTTGGACACTCCACCAAAGGGAACCTTATCCTGTGATACATGTCATATGTGTTCTTATATTGCTAACTTTCTCAAGAGTATTAATGTTGCTCAGTATAGATGTAAAGGGTTTCTTTACATGCTGCATGTTTGGTGGTGATTTTTGGGGCTCTAAATCTGTGCGGTCAGGCTTATATCGGCAATCTCAAAAGGATGTTTAAACTGATCATACAAGAATATCTAAGACATAAAATTAAAAAGAAAGAAAAAAGAATGTTCTCTATCTTATCATATTTGGTCTTGCCATGATGGCAATACTGATTATATTAACCGTTTTTGTTTTGAATAACACATCTGTTAATACTACATAGGGGACAGTGTTTAAAAGACTAATAGAAAGGAAGCATATTTTTTTCAAATCTGATACTTTAAACTCTAAGGGGCTGAACAATTAATTTTTTATTTTATTTATTTAACATTTGTTTACCGGTAAAGCCCAACTGGGACAGAGACCATTTTCAGCAAAGGCCCTAGGAGAAACACTCCAGGTGCATGTCTTTGGAATGTGGGAAGAAACCGGAGTACCTGGAGGAAACCCACTCAAATGCAGGGAGGACATACAGACTCTGCACAGAAAGCACCCCAGCTGAGAATCGAACGGGAGAACCTCTTGCTGTGAGGTGGCAACAGCTGTACCACAATGAACTGGATCTTAAGCATTTGCTAGGATGAATGATTTTATTTTTAATAGCTTGAATTACTCTTAAATGCTGAACATACTAATTCTATAAGATTTGCAAATTAAGCCACTGTGGAGTTCTATGAAAGTATTTTGACTAAGCGTATGACATTGCAATAAACTTTATTTTTCTAGCCTTGTGGATATGGTTGGACTTTTGTAACTTCCCCTCTTATGATAACTTACATGTTTCCCTCCAGTTTCTCACAGGTCTAGCATAAGGAAAAAAGTTATGTGTGCATACACAGCCTACAGACCTTCTGCTTCCCAACTGTAGGCTAGAAAATTGTTGGTAATAAAGATGGAATTCTCCAAGTGGCTCTAACATTATGGTAAGTGCATAACTCTCTCAACTGCCTAAAGAGAATTCATTCTTTGTTAACTTTCAAGGCAGCGCCCCTATTTAATCTTCCTGTTGGCTGACCTATGAAACCATCTCCTTGAGCACTGTAGTCTAGACCTATATCTAGTGAAAATATTCTGTTTATAATACCCTGTAAATGTAGTCAGTGATGACCAGTGTCATCCAAAGATGCCTTAAGGGAAATGGGTATAGAAGTAACCACAACCCTGGTGGGATGGGCTTTAGGCAACTCTGGCAAAGCCCTATATACATTTTGTAGTGAAGAAAATACAGTTTGGTAAGTATGAGCCAAACCCTGCTTAATCATTTTTTGCCCTGTGGGGCAAATGAAACAAACAAACTTTCCTAACAGCTTTAGTCCTGTCCACATAGTACTTACGTCATCTGTGGACATCCACTAAAAGGAACTGATACTCACTCTGGTTGAAATAGCCCCTGTATAACACCAAAAGCTTAATAGACTGAACAAAGTTCACCTCAGTAGCAACCTTTGGCAGAAACGATAGGTTAGTCTTCAAACAGACTCTCTCCTTATGAAAAGTATGGAGGTTGAACACATAATACCTATAATTTAGAAATCCTCCAGGTGGAAGTCACAGCTCACATTAGAAATGTGAAGTTAATGTAAGAACTCCACTGTGTACTTATTGTGATACAATAATTTCAAACTAAGAAGTACAATTGCCTCAGTCAATAAAAAAAATTTTGGGAAAAAAAAAAAAAAAAAAAAAACTAATAATAAAAACTTCAAATCAGCAATGGCAGTTGGCTCAAACTGAGGAAGGATTAATTTCTATAGAACAAAATAAACACACCCAATGGGAGAATGGGCTCCTTAACTGGAGGATGCAAGTGAAATGTGCTTCTTAAGTAAGTCTTGCAGTGGCTCAATAAGACAAATGCTGTCCATCATGAAAACTAGACACTTCAGCTAGGTGCACCCTAACAGATGAATAGCTGAGCGGTTTACTATTAAATGTAGAAGGTTGGTTCGGCGAACACAGAAAGACGAACGCTAGTTGGTCAATTTCCATGTTGCCGAACGTTAGGAGAGCCAGAGTAAATATCAGCGAATGCAACTGTGCATTCGCTATTTACTCTATGTTATGCGTAGAGATGCAGTACAGTGCAAACTGGGAAATGTATTCCTTTCCTCACTGTAGTGTGATCTCGGAGTTGGAATATTTAGTTAGCAGGTGGTGGGGGTGGGGGTGCAGCCCCCCTGCTAAAACGTGAATGCCAGTGTAGGTGTTTAACTTAGTTTGCACCTACACTGACAATCACTTTCGATATCCGACATAAATGTCGAATCTGCTGAATTCATTCAACAGATTTGACATTTTAACCTGATTAGTATGTAGCAGCTCCAGTTCGATGTGTTGAATGTTCGTGTTTTTGAACTTTGGCATTTTGATAGTAAACCTAGCTGAGCATTAAGTCAAACATTTATGATCAGTTTTGAAGAACCTCAGAATCACTAGCTGAGAACAGGTCAAAAGTATGGTGTGCAGTCCATATTGAAAATTTCTTCCATTTCTCTGGTACATATTCTTAATGGAGGATTTCTAAGAATATATGATAATACCCTCTTCTTGTGCAGCCTTAGTCCCTAATTATCAGTGGAAATGGAGCAGCCAAGCCAATAAATCCAAAGCATTAGGTTTAAGAGCATCTTGCCTGAGATACAAGACAACCAATTTTTTTTATGTGCTTTTTCTCTGCATTCCAGCTGTCAGCCCCTTACTGGTCTTGTACCCATTCAGTCCCTGCCAGGACGTTCATGACATGTAGACAGCAGCTGAATGGAGGGGCCATCATCCAGGCAGCCAAGCTAATTGCTTGTGCCCTTGTCGGCACTGGAAGATGTGACCAATGAGGAGCTTTCTACATGTAGGCCTTAACTCTGCTGATAGCTGCTGATGGCACACATATTACTGCATAGACCTACTATGTCCTCCCTTTGATTGTGACTGTTCCCACTCACATACTAATAAGGTCCACTATTAGCAACATGGTAAGCCAAGCTCACATTCCCAGGTAATGGCTACACCTTTGACACCTGCCAGTCTCAACTTGCATGTGTCAAAGTAGTCAAATGAAACCCATTTCCTCCCTGCAGTCCTGGCAAGCTGGCACCAACTACTCACACCTACCATACCCATGCAACTCTTCTAGCACACAGATTGGCTGGGTGGCAGCCAGTGTTTTGTTTTATCTCCTCTTTGTCACAGAACTTTCATGTAAAAAATAGGCAGCCTGACAGGAGGATCTCCCTAAAACGTCTATAACAGTGGGAAGCTACACCTGCCTTGACAAAACAGAACAACTAAAATCACCTTGGTTCCATGGAACCTGGCCTTCTATGTGAACTTCATCTTCTGAGTAAACATGGGAAAAGTGTATCACAATCCCTAAGATCAGTCTTGGACTAACACATCCCTGCTCTGTCCATTAGGTGAAGAAACAAAGTCTTTGGCATCTAGTGTTTGTGGGAGGTGCAAACAATCTGCAGATCAGTGAGTCCCACCTCAGGAATAATGTCCCGGCATTGTCCAAAATGAATGACCACTTATAGGGCATCTGTAAGCAATGGCACAGGCTGGCTAAGATCAGGTATGGTGCAGCCAGGACAGCAGCTACATAACTTAGCCAGACGATGATGCCTGCACATCTCCCTCTGTGGTATCATACAAAATATGTTCCATGAGGCTAATGATAGTGGAAGACACTGAAGCCTGGCAGAACAGTGCATCTTTCTCTGGTCCATCAAGCAAATCCCCATGGAATGCAACATTTCATCTATGATATCCTGTTGAAAATACAGACCCTGTGTAAGATAATTCAGCACTATCATATAAACCCAACCAGTTAAAAATTCACAAATTCTTGTTTGCGGATGGATAGACTGTGACTATGCGGTAGGATTCCTCCCTAAGGTAGACACAGAAATAGTAGCATCCACCTTAGTGGTCTAAAGATTCCATATGCTTTCCTCAAACACAGGACAACAGTCCCTGGATTATGTGCTGTATTTACTGCATTTTATATTATGTTGACAAGGGGAGGAGCCATTCAGAAGGATGCATGATGTGACTTCCCAGGCTCCATGGAGTCTCTTTTATGGAGAGGAGAGTTTCTGACAGAAACTGTACCCACTGATTAAGGCCAGATGAGTAACTACTACTAAGGTAGACAGTTCTTAAGTACCTATACTGAAATCACGATAACAGCAATCATCCAGGCCTAGTAAAGTAAATATACTTCTTTTCTTCTACAAGATGCTGTTTTAGTGGTTTCTTGAAATTATCAAATTTGTTTAAACTCCTTATTTTATCAGGAAAGTAATTCGGGCTACTTTAAAGAATACTTTTTCACAACTTGCAAGTGTGAAAAAGAGTCTTTATAGTGTAGTACCTTTAGGGTTTCTGAGTGAATAAGGGCTGCCAGACATCTGAAGTTTATTTTTGAGTGATACACAGTAGTTGTAAAAAGTTTAATGGATTTTATAGGAAGGAAGCTCTGGCAGTGATATGTAACTAGTCAGTTTTATTATTATTTCTGCAGTGGTGTTCAGTATTACAGCTCAGGTGAATAAATTTCAATATTTTATTTTCAGTTTTGTACTGGAAGTAACACAGTATTGGTAACGCATACTCTAATCTAGGCAGCAGCACATTAATGGTTAAGTCCTGCCAAGCCTCATTAGTGAGCAAGTCCGAGATTCTGTATGCTGATTTTAGCTGATTCAGAACTCAGTGTGTTTGTGCTCCTGGATGTGTTAGGAAGGTTAGATTCTGATCCATGGTTAGACCTAGGTATTTCTGTTGAGCTACCACAGATAAATATTGCCTCATTTGCTGACTAGGAAGATTAGTGTAGTTTTGTATAGTCTTTAGTAGGGTCCCTAAAAGCATATTAGAATTTCTGTGTATTTAAAAAAAGTTTGCTATTTTGTATCCAATTTCCCAATAGTAGCAGACCATTTTGGAT